>NW_019393072.1:0-13261 GCF_000648675.2 Cimex lectularius
CTGAAGATGATCTCAATAAAAATTGGAACGTTGGCACGATAAAGAAAATGTTTTTCTGAAACCCACATCACAACAGACCGCATCTCACGATTTCTAAATAAATATTAAATTTTATTAACAATTTATTACATGGTTGTGCTGAACAAAAGAGTCGTTGCGATTGTGATAGTGATTATTGTGACACACGATGTGTACGTGGCGTGCGCTTGACGTCGCATAGATGTGCACACCCTACCAAAACGTGGTAAGGCGTCGGGTAGCTCGGGTAGCGTCGCATAGCGTTTCGTCCGGTAAGTGTCTTCTCCGCTTAAGTCTGCCAAACAGCGATAGATTGTAAATTTGGTGAAATAACGAGCTAATTTCAACTAAAACACACAAATAATTTCAAGAAGCCAATTCAAATCCCTATATTGTAACATGTGCCCAATTAATTAAAACCGATGGTCTAAGACATGGCCCCGAGTGTTAAATTACCATTTTAATTATGAAATAAACAGGCAACTGTCGGAAGGGCTTCGTAGAATATTCCTTCCATTTCATTAATTAGAGCGTCTAAGGTGGAGGGTTTCTCTCGCTCTCTTAGACGAGGATTTACCTCGGCAATTAATTAAGCAGAGGTGAGCTATTACTTCGAGCCTCCTTGCACACTTACATAATGAATATTAACACCCCTCTTCCCTATTTCTTACACCAGACGGTTTTATTTTCGAATAAGCTCATTAATAAAAGAGAAAAAATAGTAAATTGAAAATATAAACTATACTCGCCTACTTCTGTGGAAAAAAAAGTCCTTAAGTTTATTTAACCGGCTTCCTCTATTTAGTTCAGCATAGCAAAGATACTTTAGCTAAAAACAGTAGTATTTCATACACTGATGGACAAATTTAAACGTCTTTGCATTCCTTGGAACAGATTTCTCATAAAATCCTGAGGAATTTTTTCCCATTCATCAAAAGCAGCAACTTTTCTGGGGTGTTAGGACCGGGTTTCGTCGTCGTATCAATGCTCAAGTTGGTCCCAAATGTGTTCGATTCGGTTCAAATCTGGACTTCGAGCTGGCCATACCAAGCACTCCATTCCAACCTCGTTCAGGTAGCCACGATACGTGCTCTCACTGATGTGGGAGGGGGCAAATGGCATTACCTATTCTGAAATTATGTAAGTACCTCTGTGAAGTTAAAGATCTTCCTCACACAACAACCATTTCAATGCGGGCGTCCAAGGAAATGCCACCCCAGAACATCATGACTCACCATTGGAATGCCACCTGAGGATGATACAGCATGGGGCGTACCTTTCTCCTCAGCCATATCCATATAAAATTATGCCCTTCTGAAGATTTGAGACAAACCTGTAACCTTTCACCTTAATCTGTAAGGAGAACTAGTCCACAATCTACCAATGTCCAACTCACATGTTAACATGCAAATTGAAGCCTAGCCATTTTTTGAGCACTGGTAAGGAAAGGTCCACCGGGTACATATCTCTGTTGATGTAAACCATTTCTAAAAAGTTACGTTTATATTTGTTTTGTTCTGTGTGTAATATTTTTAGATTGTTGAAGTCGAAATTGTGTTGGTGTTCAAAATGGTGGGTAGCCAGTGCTGTAGGATTTTGTTTGGGTTTTTTGCAGTCATGTTGCTTTACTCTCTTACCCTTACCCCCACCTCAATCCCAGGCCCTGAAGATGATCTCAATAAAGATTGAAACGTTGGCACGATAAAGAAAATGTTTTTCTGAAACTACGTCACACCAGACCGCATCTCACGATCTCCAAATAATCATTAACTAACGGTCACTAAACACCACACATTTCTACATAAGCTTCTAAAATGCTTTCCATCATAGTCTGCAAAGTAAATGTTTTTAGTCACCGAACGAATATAAAAAATTAATCATCAACTTAGAGGTTATCACATCGAGATCGAATAAGAAGATTAGAGGCGGAAATCAGAAAAGCACCAGAAGGACATCACTAATCACGAAAAAAATCATGGTCTACAATGTAAATTTTTAGCACAAAACATATACGAACAAAAAAAACCCCTCACGGCAGTAAGAAGTGAGAGGTAAATTTCTTTCTTTTGCGGAATCAATCCAGCGGTTCTAAAAATTTGCTACTTTAAAAATTATAGAATAATTTGAAAGCCATGGGTATATATTATTATTTATTTTATACAAAACGAAACACCATGAACATATTGAAACAAACAAAATTAATCAAATATTTTTGTTTCTTATTAACAGCTGGCATTAAATTTTTGTTTTGTTTTTGGCTTTCTGCGGATCACATTTACACCCAAACACCACTGAAAATAATGAAAATAAAATAATGGTTTCCTAGTTAACTCCTAATATGAAATTTTATTTAAGCTATTTAATTAATTATTTTCTCGCGATACTTCACATTAGTTTTTTGTAACAATGTGAGATTTACGGAAAAAGACGCGCGATGGCCATGCCATATTTTTTAATAATACACAGTTTTAAGGACGTTTGCTTTTTACTTCGATTTATATGTTAATTTAAAAGACACCTTGGCATATTTGGTAGCAAACAATTAAGAAACGCCTACGATTTCATTTTATTATAAAAAAAAATTAATTTGAGCTTTTAAACGAAAGAATTTAGGTTCGAAAGTACCGTATTTGAGAAAAAAATCCTGATTAATTTTTTTTAAAATTATGATAACATTTAAAATACTGCTTGGATTTGAGACAAACCGAGCTTAAAAGTTACATGAAGAATCCAGCTTAAAAACGGTTGTAAATAATAATTGCAGATTTTAATAAAAAAAATAATAAAAAAAAAATTTGCAGAAAAACGGTACCAAAAATGCCAAAATCCAATAGTGAGTGACGGAGCTAGGGGGATGTGAAGTTAGACAAACCGAGCTGGTTGTTGTGCGGGAGAAAACGCAAAAATGGCAAAAAGTTTGAATTTTTGACTTTCGTCGCCTTTTCTTGATATCAGATGGAGAGATCGAAGTATAGAAAGAAGAACAACAATGCCAAAGCGTGACCATTTAAGAGGAAACTGATTTAGGGAAGATTTATCAAGTTTTTATAATCCTGAAATATAAAAATGTTCGCTTAATTAAGTCTTAACTGACATATTACATATAAAAGATAACATCTTCAGTTGGCTCGGGGGGGATTACCCTTTTACATCCCCCTTGGGTCCGCCACTGCCTAGATGAGCTAATGGCAGATTATTTTCCAGGTGTACAGCAAATAAAATTAGCTGAGAACACTGAAGGCCCAGTAAGGACTCGCGCAACTGCCATATGCTCAAAAAGCCAGAAGCTGCTTTCCTCACAATGCTATTAGCACATTTAAACCCTATAAATCAACTGGAGGTGATAACATTTTTCCCATGCAGCTGCTACTCCAAGGTTTAGAGTATATAACCCCCATTTTAACTAGGATTTTAATGGCCAGCTATGAGTTAATGCTTATCCCAAGGATATGGAGAAAAACAAAAGCTGTATCCATTTCAAAGGCGGGTAGTCGCCCCATATTCTTATCGGCAAAATCAGTACGGCCAATAAGCCTACATCTGTGGCTACCAAATTGTCCACTAGCTGTTGCCATTGCTTCAACAATGGTTTCTCCCTCTGCTCTGAAGCCAATGAGTGTGCAGCAATCCTGTGTATAAGCCGGGGTTCTATGACCCATAAGGTTATTACAGAGGCAGATAAGGTCTCATCATTCGCTAATGGACCGAGTTGCAAGGGTGTGAACAGCAAGGGTACTCGCAGCATCAACTCTGCATAGCCGACCTGGCTGCCTGCTGCACAATCCCTTTGCTCACTACCCAGACTGTCGGTACTACTTATAATCCTAAATCAGGGCAACCAAAACTCTAGTCATTAAAGAAATCCTTTGTATAACTCACAATGGAGAAGATAGGTCCAGAATTAAAAGAAAATTTTGAAAAAACTCCCTAAGAAACTTCTCCCTACCAGAAGGGCAAATCCAGAAAACTGCCCTAAATGCACTGGTAGAGCAAGTTGGCCATGGAGGAGAAAGAAGTAGCATTGTACTGATTGAAGCAGCAGTATGGGTAAAGACTTTAACTGGATAATGGCAATATAGCTGAATTGGTCAATGACAATCATACCACAACAAGGATGCCTCCAAGGGACTCCTACTATCCCCACTTGTGGTTGTAGGTTGATTAGTTTATTGTAGAGTAAATAGACTTGGATACCTTATCATATGTTATGCTGATGATCTAATAGAAATAAAGAGCATATATTATGATTAAGTTGTTTCGTCCTAATTGCAATGTGCGCCCTCAGCTAAGTAGAAAGTTGATGTGAAAATATTGGTCTGTGTGTTAACCAAACAAATACCTTTCACAAAGGAAGCTTAAAATCACCTTCCTTAGTAGCTTTTAACTTAATTTTTTAATAACTTTGGCCGGGGAAACAAAGCAACTAGAAATAACACTAGAAGCTTCCAGAGAAGAAATATAGAGAAAGCAATACAAAAAGGGAAAGCCATTACAAACATGGGTCAAAAATTTTGCAGTGAAACATGGGTATAAATACAAAAATAGCCTGCTGGATATATACAACGATTAGACCTCTGGCCCATATGGAACTAGTATGGTGGTCAAAAAAAAAAAAAAAAAAAAAAAAAAAAAAAAAAAAACGCAGGATCAATTAAAGAAATGACAAGAAAAATGGCATCTCTCAACACTACACAGGCAATGCATACTTGCCCTGTTTCATAGGATTAACATTGCCGACCTATCCAGAGGTTACAAAAGTGGAAACAGCCTGACTTAAGAAAAAGCCACTACAAGCCACCGTTACAACGGTGTCTGACAAAATGAAAACAAAAGAAAAACTTCAATAGGCCCGTTCCATACAAAAATAGAAACAAGAATGATTGAAAGAATAAAAACCCCAAAGTTAGTAATGAGGTCTTACTTATTATCTTAAGGTTAGGATACATGAAACTGCTCCTAAACGGATTCACAGCTTGGCTGAGAGCAGCCATGTCACGGTTTGTGTACCCCAAGGGGGTGTACTATCGCCACTCTTATGGTCGTTGGTGGATGAAGTCCTAATAGTACCTAGTAGTAATGATAAAGGGCAAATTTGATGAAACTGTTTCACCTAAAATACAAGTGCCCTCAAAATTGTAGAAAGGTTGTGAGGACATAGCTCTGGTTGTCAATCCAAACAAAACCACACTAGTACCATTCACAAAGAGAAGGAAGCTTAATCTAAAAGTATCCTCTTTGAAATAAATATATAGCTTTCTCCAGAAAGACAAAGTATCTTGGCATTACACCTGGAAGATATGAAGACATTACATAAATACATCCAAACATCCAGAGCGCACGGAGGTACAAACAGCCTGACCTAAAGATAGCCCACCAACGGTCTCAGGTGAAAGTAAAACAAAGGGGAGGAAATGAAAAAAATAATACGCGTTATACTGTTCTCTGCCCACTTGGTTACCTTACACACTAAAACAATAGACATTGTTAGTTAGACATGTGTGACTGGAACACATTGTCTGGAAACTGTCCTCTTTGGAACGGCGAAACTGCAACTGCTTAACGCAGGTTTAAGTATGGACGAGACAGCTGTGACATCGTGACACGCTGCACCATTTATAACCCTGGAAAATGCAGCTTTCCGCAGTTCCAGATATCGACTTGAAACCTGCTGTCAAGTGTGCAATTCTGATATGATATTCTAAAGAGTATTATAAACAATTACTAGTTTTGTATTAATAAGAAAATATTTTTATTTACAAAAATAAAAAATTTAATTAAAACAACATATTAACAAAGATATAACATATTAAAAAAAGAATGAAAGTGCATGAAATATTATATAAATGTTAAGTCGTTGATTCAGTCTCATGCTGGTATTGCAATGTTAATTACAAACCACACTTTTTTAAACAATGAATAAAAACATACATAATACTTTTAAAAACAATTAATTTGATGATATTGCGACTCCAAACTCTTTTATGTTCAGGGCATTGAGAGAGTGTTGGAATAATTTTGCCTGTAGGGCTTTGTCCTTTGCCAATGAGCTCGGGTTTTTCAACTGGCAGTTACTGATGTAAACTCCTCCGACGTTTTCAAGTGTAGGCGACAAACACGGGTAAAGAACAGACGTCGCTCCTTCTTCGACATCCTTTACAGCAAGTGAAACGATATTAGTTTTATATTGTAAAACGAAATTAATACAAATACTCACTTTACATATATATTTAAGCAACCAAGGGAATATTGTTTTCAAAAGAGTGCCATTGAATAAATCGGTATTGACGATACCTGGATGTACTGACAGTACCCTCACTTTAGATTGTTTTGTTTTTAAATAATTATCAAGTTCCATGGAAAACAAAATTTGAGCCAGTTTTGACTGTGCGTAAACAGCACTTGGAATGTAATAATCCCTTAAAAAAAAAAAAAAACATAAATAAATTAGAATTTAATATTTAAAGTACTTTGAAGTTTTGCTCACTTCTTGTTTATATTATCAAAATTGATGGGAAGGGAAACTACATGGGCACAAGAGGTAACATTAACTATTCTGGCATTTTTTCCTGAAACTTCACCAGCATGTTCAAAAGCAGGGAGTAGTAGATGCGTCAGAAGAAACGGTGCTAAATAGTTCACTTGCCATTGAGATTCATAACCATCTTCACTTTCAATATAAGGAGGAAACATAATTCCCGCTGTAGGACAAATAAGCCGCATTACAAACAGAAAAATAAATTACTAAAACTATTCTCACCATTATTTATCATAAGACTTATAGCTTCGAATTCGCTCTTTACCTTATGAGCGAAATCCTTCACAGATTTTAGAGACATGAGATCAAGTTCGATTACTTTTGCAAGACCTGAGTTGAGTCCAGCTGTTCTCAATTTGTCAATAGCTACTTCTCCAGCTGTTGTTTTCCGACAACCTAACAATATATATATTTTTTTTAAATGAAGGGTTATTATAAAAATAAGAAACATTTACCTATTATCACTGTCATATCACACATCAATAGGTTTTTTACAAGAGACAGTCCAATCCCTCTGGCGCCTCCAGTGACAATAGCAACTTCACCTGTACGTTTCTGTAATGCTGAAACAACGGGCAAAAAATTTTTCCCTTTTTTTATTGTCTCATTATTTCACCGAGTATTCAAAACTAATACAAATATTATGCAACTTATAACAGATTATAATGTATATAATGATACAAGTTAGGGTAGGGTTGATCTTATCAAATTGGATTTTTATATTGAAGGGATAAGACTTAAAGTATTTGGCACAGTATAATCAAATCTGGATCGCAAAGTCTTTTGATGTGCTATGTAGCATGATCAAATAGATAAGTTTGAGTTTTATAATTGTTATTCAGAAATCGTGAGATACGGTCTGGTGTGATGTAAGTTTCAGAAAAACATTTTTTTTATAGTGCCAACGTTTCGATCTTTATTGAGATCATCTTCAAGGCCTGGGATTTACAAACATTGTTTAAATTTAACAAATACATGTAGGATGTGGAAAAAATTATACAATGCAAAATATATTTTTTATATTCAATCAAAGTATTTGTACTCACTCAAAGTGTTTGTTTTCTGTGTAATTGTGCCATTCTTGCATGTCGTGTTGAAAGTGCCAGCGTAAATATAAACATAAAACAGCAATATCTCACTGGCACTCTCAACACGACACGCAAGAATGGCACAATTACACAGAAAACAAACACTTTGAGTGAGTACAAATACTTTGAATATAAAAAAATATATTTTGCATTGTATAAATTCACTTTTTTCCAATTGGCACAATAAAGAAAATGTTTTTTCTGAAACCTACATCACACCAGACCGCATCTCACGATTTCCGAATAATCATCGATTAACGGTCACTAATCACCATACATTTATAATTATAACAAATTTTGGGAAAATGGTGTATTCAGATTTATTATCCAGTCAAGGTCTAATTTGCCTAAATACCCTTATAAATTTTCATCAAGTGCCACACCACGCGCAACATCCTCAGCACTAAGTGGCATTTTTAAGTTTAAAAATTGAACTTAAGAAAACAAAGATGAAAACTAAACTATTGATTCAGAATTCCAATGAGACCGAATAAAGATTTTAAATTCCGTAAAGAGTAAACATTGAAAAAGCCTTTATCCTTTTTTTTATTAATAATTAATTTTAATATATTAATTGGTCAAGCGGACCACGAAATTAGTGAAATTAATAATTAAGTGTATTTAACTCTAATTGATACTCCCAATTTAAAACAGAGTATAAACAAATACTATTGGTAAAAACAATGAGACAAATTAAGGGCACAATTTTCTTTTTTTTTTAATAGAGAAAATGAAAATAAAATCCATTGGGTGGAATTTTTTACGTTAGTGTAGCACTTGGGCTTGTATTGAATACAATATGTGGATGCGAAAGATTACATTTCTGAATTGAATGTATTCTCGTACGAGTCGAAAAGTAGCAGATGGAATAGCACAATGCTAATTTTTGTGCAAATATGATTATTCAGTACAAAAGTAAACAAAGGAAGTAAACAAAGCATTATTTAGCTTATTTTGACTCCTAATTATCTGTAACTAATGTATAAAGACGATGGATTTAATTTTAAACTAAATAAATTGAGTGGTGTGTTAAATTTGTCCATCCGTGTATTTGAGACTTGGGGGGGGGGAAATGTGGTCCGGCCACATGACAGTGTCTCAGAAGACAACGAATCGTTTTGTTAGACATTCTGAGATGATAATAATAGTAAAAATAATAGGA
The DNA here is from genome assembly GCF_000648675.2 of Cimex lectularius. Taxonomy (NCBI): domain Eukaryota; kingdom Metazoa; phylum Arthropoda; class Insecta; order Hemiptera; family Cimicidae; genus Cimex; species Cimex lectularius. The sequence continues at coordinate 8,804 of NW_019393072.1, forward strand.
AATTCAATAGATACACAGATGAATCTGCAAACATGTTAATAAACTTTGGCCCTAGGAGGAATAATAAACCAAGTTGTTTTTAATAATTTTTCTGTGTACTCACAGCATTTGTTCCTTTTCCTGTAAACGATGTCCTCGACGATTGCCAGACTCCCGATCAAATAGTAAAAGATTTCGTAAACGAAGTAGTAGAGGTAAAAGGAAAACTTTTGTAAAAGCTTTTCCAAATTGGCCATTTTTCTTTTTTTTATCCACTGATTTGTTTCTTTGAGATGTGTAAGAGAAATTTTGGCTTTTCGAAGGGGGGGGGAAGAGAGAAATGAGAAAGCGGCACAGCTTTCTCTTTATCTTCGTATGTGTATTTAAAAGAAAGAAAAAAAGAAACTATCAACGCTACGTGAACTACGGCAGAACGTGCGTCGACCTTTCTTTTCGTCCAAATCAGAAGACGAATCCTTATCGAAATCACATTTTGACGTTAAAAAAAAAAAATCTCAAGTTGACAAACGCCAAGGGAGAAAACAAACAGGCTCGGTAAAAATTCTATAATCACACATTTCTCACGCATAATACATACATCAGGTTTATGTATACAAATAGATTTTGTATTTATTACATATTAGCTGTATACATGTAATGAGTGTACGAAGTGCGTCTTTAAAAAAGAACGGTTACAAAAACGTCACAAGAAGCCTGGACGAGCATGTTGTCTCAACAAAAAAAACCGCCCTCTGATTATGACGTCATTTTAAGGAACTATTTTATTGCAAATAACTCAATATGTTGTTTCATAATTGGTTGAAGTCGTGAGGAGCGGTCAAGAATGAGGTAATTTAGAAAAACACCTTTTTCATTTTTTGCTGACGTTTCGACCTTTATTTGGGTCATCTTCAGGGCCTGGGAAAATTACAAAACAAAAAATTAATGTTTAGTGTGTCTCTGTTCATGTAAACCATTTCTAGAAAGTTGAGTTTGTATTTGTTTTCTTCCATGTTTAGTATTTATATTTTATATTTTCAAAATACAAATACTAAACACATATAAATAATATACACACAATTAATAGAAACGCAACTTTCTAGAAATGGTTTACATTAACAGAGACACACACAGCATCAATTACAGAACAGATACATGCAAACTCAGCTGTAGCTAAGAACGACACCAACTTTATGTGAGTGTGAAGTACTTGGTACAAAATTTATATTTACATCTTAAATTGTATTTTTTCCAATCAATGCATGTTTTGTAATTTACCCAGGCCCTGAAGATGACCCAAATAAAGGTCGAAACGTCGGCAAAAAAATGAAAAAGTTGTTTTTCTAAACTATCTCATTCTTGACTGTTCCTCACGACTTGAACAAATTAAATAATTCGATAATTGCAACATTGTCACATAAAGTGGTGCTATTATTGTCTTTTAGACAATATTACACCACAAGAATAGCAAAAGGAAAAAAATGAAAAATATGTTTTTCTAAACTACCTCATTCTTGACCGCTCCCCATTACTTCAACAAAGTAGGTACAAACTCTATCTACAAAACTATCTTAGAAATAATTTTTTATTTTTTTTATTTATACGGGCAAATATACTTAGTTACAAGTTCTATAAGAGTCTATATATGTTAAGCAGTAATAATTGACCGTATTAATTATTTCAATTAATTATACTTTTAATCTAAGGTCTTGGTTGAGATGAAACAATTAGTGTCATGAATGGGGTCCGAACCCATGAATAATAATTGGCTAGTACAACCCCCTAAAACCACTTGAGCTATTGTGACTTCAATCTACTCAGTCGCCAACTCCTCCAGCTGAAGGTCAAGGGTTCAACTCGTGACACTAACTTTTTCATCTCAACCAACACTTTAGATAAAACATCCTATAAGAGTTTAAACTATACATAAGTAATAATGAATAATTGAAACATGAATAATAATGTTTGGGATCTGGTTTCTGATCAGGTAGAGAAAGAAGTAGACTCGGTGATCACTTGCCAAGCATTCGGCCTTTATAAGACCATCATCAGAGCAGCATCCTATTTCTCATATTAACATTACAGAATGACAAAAAACCCCGATGACATCGACTACGAGTTCTCGAAGTACATGAGGTTGGTTAACTTGAAATTAAGACAAGTTTTTTCAGTTTTTTAATGGACAGTGGTCTCCCCAAAATGCAGGTCCAGTAAAGAAAACATTATGCGTAGGAGGTAATTCTAATTTTTGTATTTTTCTAAACAGGAATTACCTCCTACACAGATCCCAGAGTCTACTTCTTTACTTTTTTAAAAAAAGGATTGAACACCGCACTCACTCCATCATTCACCATTTCTATGAGTCTACTTCTTTTTCTACCTGACCAGAAACCAGATCCCAAACACATTAATCATCATTGTCGATTTCTTCTTCATCAACATAAATAATAATATACATATAACAATAATTAAAAATAAGCACAATATTCAACATAACAAACACAAATAAAACGTTATAAGTATTATGTCATAATAAAAAAGTGTTTAAAAATAAAAAAGAAGTGAGAAGGAATGATAAAAATTTAATTAAACAACAGAAATATATAGACATATATAAAGGAAGTGACAAGGAATGACAAAAATTTAATGAAAACAACAGAAATATGTAAACACATCAAATAAAGCAATTGGCATGATCAATATTTTTCATATTCATTAGATTTCATTGTCCAATTGACAAAATAACATTTTTTTAATTAATTTATCTCTCGTAAGGTATTGGTTGAGATAAAAAATAGCTCAAGTGGTAGAGCAGCGGCGTATATAGCCGTAGGTCGTTTGTTCGTTCGAATCCTGCTCATGACACTGATTATTTTTATATTGATGGAGAACAATGCATAGACAAAAATAGACTTAATGGAATTCTTAATAAATTGACTTAATCATGTTAATGAAGTTTTTTTTAAATCTAATTTTAGTCGTTATCAAATGAACATAAATTGCTATTTAGCGATTTAAAAAGATATATATTATTTTTGGAGTAATAATTTTATTGTTGGTTGAGATAAAAACAGAAATGTTCTATGAGGCAAAATATTCCAATTTGGTATGATTTAAAAAGATAAATGAACAAAATAGTTTTTTGTTCACATTCGAACAAACATTCTGTCAGCTATGTAGGCTTAACTATTTTGTCAAAATTGCCTCAACTGCTCTGCACCCAATGAGAAGTGACATGAGGGATTGCACTCTTTCTTCATAACTACTTTCATCATCAAATTTCATCACTTTAATGACATTTGGTTATTATCTTCAGAATGATCATCATGTTAATCTTCCATGTTTAAATCATCCCCAACAGATTCTTCAGAGTTACCGCTACTGTAATGTCCTGATTTTAATAGCTTCTTGTTTGGAGGTCCAGCTTTAGTTGCCTTTAATCAGTGACACCGTTCAACCTTCTTTTTTTTTTATCTTCATCTTTCTGAATTGTAAAAAATAAAATACATTTTTTTTCTGATTTCACTTGTTTTCCTATTTGAACATGTGATTCTGTCAAATTAAATTATTGTACTTTTCTCCCCTTCAAATCATTACTATAGAAACCTCATTTAGGCAAATCATTCTGAAAATATTTGTTACAAATTTGTTCTAAATTAATGAGGTGTTTTTTAATAGAAAACTGTACTGTAGTGTCTGTTAAATTGTTTCATATTTATCTACCTGCTAGTATAAATCGACGTATACAGGGTGAGTCAGTTTTAAATCCACCATAGATAAAAGCGTTAAATGCATTGAAATTTGACTCGCCTGTGCTTCCTCTATGTAAAAGTACAGGTGAGTCAAGTTTCAAAGCACCATAGGAAAATATGCATTGGTTTTTTATGTTATTTTTCCTTCTAGTAAAAGCTCTCTTCTGATTTTTACAATGTTATAGTTAGCTAGTTAGCCGAAGTTTGTGGGTTCGAATCTCACTCGTGACACTAGCTTTTTCATCTCAACCAAGACCTTAGATAAAAAGTATAATTAACAATAGTAGTAAAAGAAAATAATTAATATATTATAATAATAATACTAATATATATGTATTATGAATACTAAATACATATATGGATTATTATAGTTACCTTTGTTTTAAATAGATTTAAGAAAAATGAAAATAAAGGATTAATTCAATTTTAATCAACAAAAAAAAATTTTATTAATAAAAGAAAAATACATTTCAAAAATGTAATACACTTTTGTTATTAATTTCTTCTCATAAATCTTACAATAAATTATCTTCATAATATTCAAGATTGCCAAATTGATTAGAAAACATTTTCTATTTTAAATAAGAAAAAATTAATCTCTAAAAGAGAATTCCATATTTTATACAATGTGTCGTGATTAGTGACCGTTAATCGATATTTATTTAGAAATCGTGAGATGCGGTCGGGTGTGATATAGGTTTCAGAAAAACATTTTCTTTATCGTGCC
>NW_019393073.1:0-12628 GCF_000648675.2 Cimex lectularius
TCATTTTGTGCCAACGTTTCGACATTTATTCGGGTCATATTCAGGGTCTACATGAATTACACCAATTTATACAACAGTTTATATCAACAATTTAGTTGTAAGAAAAGAAGTATTTTTAGATAAATAACTTTTCATTTCGTGCCAACGTTTCGACCTTTATTCGGATCATCTTCAGGGTCTGCATGAATTAAACCAATTTATACAACGGTTTATAACAACAATTTAGCGGTCAGAAAATAAGTATTTTAGATTAATACCTTTTCATTTTGTGCCAACGTTTCGACCTTTATTCGGGTCATCTTCGGGGTCTGCATGAATTACCAATTTATACAACAATTTCTATCAACAATTTAGCGGTAAGAAAAGAAGTATTTTAGATTAATACTTTTTCATTTTGTGCCAATGTTTCGACCTTTATTCGGGTCATCTTCAGGGTCTGAATGAATGACAACAATATATACAACAGGTTATATCAACAATTTAGCGATAAGAAAAGAAGTATTTTAGATGAATACCTTTTCATTTTGTGCCAACGTTTCGACCTTTATTTGGGTCATCTTCAGAGTCTGCATGAATTACAACAATATATAAGTTTATATCAACAATTTAGTGGTTAGAAAAGAAGTATTTTAGATAAATACTTTTCCATTTTTTACCAACGTTTCGACATTTATTCGGGTCATCTTCAGTATGAATTACACCAATTTATACAAAAGTTTCTATCAACAATTCAGCGGTCAGAAAAGAAGTATTTTAGATAAATAACTTTTCATTTTGTGCCAACGTTTCGACCTTTATTTGGGTCATCTTCAGGATCTGCAAGAATTACAACAATTTATACAACAGTTTCTATCAACAATTTAGCGGTAAGAAAAGAAGTATTTTAGATAAATACTTTTTCATTTTGTGCCAACGTTTCGACCTTTATTCGGATCATCTTCAGGGTCTGCATGAATTACAACAATTTATACAACAGTTTATATCAACAATTGAGTGGTTAGAAAAGAAGTATTTTAGAAAAATACCTTTTCATTTTGTCCTACGTTTCGGCTTTATTCGGCCCATCTTCAGAGCCTGGGTGAATAACAAAATATATGTTGATAGGAAAAAATAATTGTACAATACAGTTGTTAATAATATAAATTTTGAACCTTTGAACCAAGTATTTTATAATTAATTAAGGTTTTGGTTGAGATAAAAAAGTCAGCGTCACAAGCGGGATTAGAACCCACGACCTTCGGCTAGATACGCTGCTGCTCTACCACTTGAGCTATCGTGACTTCGATCCACTTGGACAACTTCCTCCCTAATTTCCCATCTCAAACCCACCTTTTGAATTTTCCCTCCTTTTTGCCATTTTTTATCTCAACCAAAACCTTAATTAATTGAAAATAATTTATTTGGTCAAGCGGACCACGAAACCTATTCGATAGATTCACTGTGATTTTCCAAGATTGCCCAAAACTACAATTATCAAAACTATGAAAAACAAATTGGTGCTTGGTGGTAGAGCTTATGATTGAACCAACGTTTATAAATATATTTTTTAATGGTGTACCTTTAGATCTTTTTTCTTTACACCGAGCGTTTATTTGAACGATTTCCGACCACTTTGACATTCATATCAATCTTAGAAAAACTGAGCAGTTTCACATCAATCAATGTATAAGATGAAATTATGTAAAAGTTAAAACCTACGCAAAGTGGAAACCATAGAGAAAGTTACAAGTCACAAATATTTCTTTCCTTTCGGAACTTTTCGAAGTTTAATTCCCATACGCTTCCCCCTAGGATTGGCGAAGGAGTGAGAGAATGAAGACAGCCGGACAATGGTTTATTGCCCAATCAGTCCTGAGTGTTTATTGAGCCGTTAACACTTCTTTTACAGCTTCTCAGTACTTCTGAACGCAAACGGCGTAACTTACTTCATAAACAAGAACAAGAAGAAACTTTAACGGGCCAGAAGCAAACATTTTATTTACCTATCCGTACATTGAATCAATAATGTCCGCCGATGAAGATACAAAGTCGTCGGCACAATTCTCCCTCGGCCGTATAAACAGTACTTACAATAATGTCACTGAATAATGTTGGATGACTTCGCTCATCCAGTGTAGTCTATAAAGCTTCAAAGTGAGCAGTACTATGAAAGGTTTATTTTACTTACCTCGTGAGACTGCTTGGAACAATCTGGGCGAGCTGATGCGGTCGGGTTGTGGAATATGGATGAAATAAGTAAGGGTTGAATACTAGTAGGGGTACTTACAAGGAGAAAAAAAGAAGGGTATTGGGTGAACTGGGCAAGTTCAGAGACGAATAGGATAGTTAATTCGGAATGATTGTATCATTGGAAACATAATGCTCTCCTTGTTGTTATCATGGATATGGTTTGAATATAAAAAAATATATCACTCCCTCGTTCCAAATTACAATGTATGTAAATAATACATAATTTCTGACAGCAAATGCGTATGCGTTTAGCGCCATACTTCGATGGGAATAATTGAACCGGCACTGAGTCCCCTACACTCGCGGGTTTATTGAATTACACAAATGTATTGAATTGTCGGACAATTCCTCACTGAAGATGGCCCAATGTATTTCTATAAACTCTCGCCGGAATAGACCCAATTGCCCAGTGTCGGTTCAACATGAGTCCATTGCCTCGAAGACCCACCATCAACTTTAATCTGAGAATGCCTAAATTGCCCAATGGGCATAGAAAAAATACAACGACACCGTGACGAGGGCTCTGGTAAATAAAGGAATAGACGGTAATAAACAACCTACGAACTAGCCAAAAGAAAACAGACCTCTCATCCATAGAACCAAAACCACAACTTGGCTCACCTGAGCTGGAAATAAGACTTGAGAAAGAAAAGCAGAAGCATTGAACTAAAGCTTCAAGTAAAAGGAAAGTCGAAGGAACTTCTCTCTCTCTCTCTCTTTTAGCAGAAAACGATTGAGGATATAGGCTATCGACCAGAACCAGAACATATCTTTTGTTCGTGGGAGGCTAGGGTATAACAATGTCGACAACCAAGAGGCGTGTGCGAAGAAGCACTGAGTGAGTTTTGTAGGAAAAACGCATTTTTCAAGATATGCCCTAAAGAGTTGGGCTTCACAACAGATGTATGCTAGGTTCCAGTATAGACACTTTGGCAAGGCAACCAAAAAGAGTGTGGAAAGAAGAACCGATGAAAGAAAAGTTCAAAGAAGGTGTTGAATTGCAAAACCAAATTAAACTTATTAGGTACGCGGAACAAAGTCAGCCTCTCTGGGTCTTAGGACACATGAAGAAAGAAGGCAACGAAAAAGCGGACATCCTTGCATGGAATAGAGCTGCTATACCGCAGCTAGGACCCGAGTCTTTCTGTGGCATAGGAACCCACACTATCAATGAGTACCTCAGACAGAAGGACAAAAAGAAAATGAAAAAACAATGGAATTCACTCATTGGACAAAAACAATCCAAGAATCTCCTAATAAATGTTGAAAAGGCAGAAGTGACAGAATGTATTAAAGGAAGCAGGAACAAACTACGAATCCTAACAGGATTCTTAACAGGACACTGCAACCTTAATGGACATTTAAAGAAGATTGGACTAACACAAGACGGCACATGCAGATTTTGCACCAACACACCTATTAACAAACTGTATTCTACATTTGCCCGCAGTCGGAAGTGCTTTGGGATGTACAATGGTACAATGTGACTGTACAAAAACCACTTACACCGGGCTTACTAATCAAGTTCCTTGATGAATTAGGACTCACCGGTGTGTCACAGAACGGGGGATTAGCTCTTAAAGGACGAAGTATATTACACCCTGACCAATACATCTACATCGACCGGAACCAGCACATATACTTCGTGCATGTGAGGCAATAGTATGGATAGGATATAACAATGTAGACAACCAAGAGGAGTGTGCGAAGAGCACTGAGGAAGTGCTTAGTTTTCTAGCAAAAACGCATTTTTCAAGATATGGCCTAAAGAGTGGGTTTCACAACAGATATATGCTAGGGTCCAGTATAGCCACTTTGGCAAGGCAGCCAAAGGAGTATGGGAAGAAGCATCGAAAAAAAGGGTAGTTTTTTAGAAAAAACGAATTTTTCAATATTTTTATTTAATAGTAGAGTTTCATAACAGCTACATGTGTAGGTTAAAGCACAGCCACTTCGACAAGGCAACCAAGAGGAGTGTGCGAAGGAGTACCGAGGAAAGTGCTTAATTTTGTGGAAAAAACGGGTATTTTAAGGCTATGGCCTTAATAGTGTGGTTTCACAACAGCTATTTCCATAAGTATAGCCACATCAGCCAGGCATAACCAAGAGGAGTTAGGGAAGAAGCACCGAAGAAAGTTCTTAGTTTTGTGGGAATAACGCAATTTCCAAGGAATGGCCTTAATAGTGGGGTTTCACAACAGCTATTTCCATAGGTACAACCACGTTAGGAAGGCATAACCAAGACAAGTTAGGGAAGAAGCACCGAAGAAAAGTTCTTAGTTTTGTGGGATTAACCCAATTTCCAAGGAATGGCCTTAATAGTTGGGTATCACAATAGCTATTTTCATAGGTATAGCCACATCAGCAAGGCATATCCAAGAGAAGTTAGGGAAGAAGCACCGAAGAAAGTTCTTAGTTTTGTGGGAATAACGCAATTTCCAAGCAATCGCCTTAATAGTGTGGTTTCACAACAGCAATTTCCATAGGTGTAGCCACATCAGTAAGGCATAACCAAGAGGAGTTAGTGAAGAAGTAGCGAAGAAAGTTCTTAGTTTTGTGGGATTAACGCAATTTCTGAGGAATGGCCTTAATAGTTGGGTATCACAATAGCTATTTCCATAGTTACAGCCACATCAGCAAGGCATAACCAAGACAAGTTAGGGAAGAAGCACCGAAGAAAGTTTTCAGTTTTGTGGGATTAACGCAATTTCTAAGGAATGGCCTTAATAGTGGGGTTTCACAACAGCTATTTCCATAGGTATAGCCACATCAGCAAGGCATAACCAAGAGAAAGAAGTTAGGGAAGAATCACCGAATAAAAGTTCTTAGTTTTGTGGGATTAACCCAATTTCCAAGGAATGGCCTTAAAAGTTGGGTATCATAACAGCTATTTCCATAGTTATAGCCAAATCAGCAAGGCATAACCAAGAGAAGATAGGGAATAACAACCAAGGAAAGTTCTTAGTTTTGTGGGATTGAAGCAATTTCCAAGGTGGCCTTAATAGTGAGGTTTCACAACAGCTGTATACTAGGTTACAGTAGTTAAAGGGTTGGAATCTTTGCTTGACTCTCCCCTGGCCAAAAATAGTGATTATTATGTAGTGCGCAAAAAGTGTTATTACCTACTAATCGATCTCTATGTAATTGTTTATGTTAAAACTTGCGTAACATTTTAATTGTGTGAATCAAAGTTATATTGAGGACAAAATTATTAGTAACTGAGACAAAGCCATTATACATTGATTAAAAAAACCGGCAGCCACAAAGTCTTCCATCATCGGTTATTATCAGGGATGGCATTTCTCTTTTCTGTATTTATTCATTACGAGCGTGTTCCCCCCCGCAGCTTTATTAATTGGGCAAATCGTGTTTTCCCATTACAGTCCACGGAGCCAGATGGTTTGCAACTGACAGCTCGCCGACTCCGAAACAATTACCCACCGCCCAAGTGTAAATTGCATGAAACGATTACCGATGTTAAAAACCCGCTCTCCACGATTTTAATTCCAGGGACGAAATCTGTTTCTATAGCTGTTCCATCCGGTTAATTCAGATTCTTCTGAACGCGAACATTTCGGCTTGCAGAGAAAAGTAAATGGTGTACATTTTAAAAATGGCCGGTCTAATTAGCCTAAAATGTCCTGACGTTGATATTTCGTCACCTCACCGAGTAGAAATTGTAAGGATTACACAAATTATAATTAATCTAATTAATTATATTATTAGTATCTTTAGACTCAAACCGGATCTTTCGGTCCCTTGTTCTAACTTTTGGAGAAAAAAGTTCTGTTTTATTGTAGTAAGTAGATATTCAAAAGTAATTATTTTTCATACGTTTTATCAAAAAAACTAATTACAAATTACAATCACTGTTTAAAACCATGGGATACCATATCATTAAACGGCCAAATTAAGCAAAACCGAAACGTTTTCGAACCAAAAAATAATTTTATCTCTTCTAAAAAATTCTTTTGGTACGTGATTGGTTAGGTTATGATCACTAAAAATTGTTAAAATGATTTTTTTAAAGAAGTAGATATGGTTGGGTGGTTCAATAGTTTCTTTATAGTCAAAAACATCAACTTGAATGAAGTTGAGGGATGACTCTACACTTTCCAGATCTTCCCGTTTTTTGCCGTTAAATTTTCATATTTAAAATAAGGATCGCAAAAAAGGTAAAAGATCCAAAAAACGAGAAAAAAGCAGTTATAAAAGATTCAATTTTAGTGTTGTTGATATATTGAATTTTGTATAATTTTTAGTATGGTAATTAAATTTTGTTAATTATTATCTTATGACCTTCTAGGAGTTAAATTTTATCACATATATATATATATATATATATANGTTAATTTATACGTACAAAGAGTTAATTTAAAGTTAAAATTAGAAATTGGATAGGTTAACACAAACTTAAGAAGTGTCAATTTAAAATTAAAAATGGTTGACTCGAGATTAAAAATGGCTAATTTAAAGTTGAAATTTTAAGTTGTTATTTTAAAATAAAAAAGTTTAATTTATAATTAGAAAAAGTTAATTTAAAGCTAAAATTACAAATTGAATACGGTTAACACAAAATTAAAAAGTGTTAAGTTAAAATTAAAAATTGGTTTACTAGAGATTAAAAATGGTTAATTTAAAGTTAAAATTTTAAGTTGTTTTGAAATAAAAAAGTTTAATTTATACTTAGAAAGAGTTAATTTAAAGCTAAAATTAGAAATTGAATACGGTTAACTCAAAATTAAAAAGTGTTAATTTCAAACTAAAAATGATTTACTCGAGATTAAAAAGGATTAATGTAAAGTTAAAATTTGAAATCGTTATTTTGAAATAATAAAAGTTTGATTTAAACTTTTTTTTTAATGATGAAACAACGTCAACCACCCTTTATCATTTCGGTTAATTTAAAGTTAAAAAAGTTATTTTGAAACTATAAATGATAAACACTAACTGACAAATGGCTAAATTGAACTAAAATCTGAAATTTGAAGTTATATATGGTTAACTCAAAGTTAAAAGGTGTATAATTTGAAAATAAAAATTGTCAACACGAACAAAATGGTTCATTTCAAGTATGAAAGAACTAATTTCAAGTTAAAATTTGAACTAAGAAATGTTTAAAATTAAAAATAGTTAACACGAACGAAAAGGTTTAATAAATTAATTTCAAGTTAAAATTTGAACTTAATTTTTTTATTTTAATATTAAAAATGGTTAACCCGCAATTAAAGATGGTTAATTTAAAAGAAGTTATGACGAGTTGATTTAAAGTTAAAATTTGAAGTTAAACATAGTTAACACAATATTAAAAAGATGTAATTTGAAATTAAAAATGGCTAACTCGAACAAAAGCGTAAGAACGGATTAATAAAGTTAAAATCAGTTAAAATTTGGGATTAATTTTTTTATTATAATATCAAAAATGGTTAACTCGAAATTAAAAAGGGTTTATTTGAAGTTAGAAAGGTTAGTTTAAAGTAAGAAATGTCATTTAAAAGTGGACAACTCGTAATTAAAAAGGGTTAATTTAAGTGAGAAAGGATTATTTTAAAAAAGATGTTAATTAGATGGAGAAAAATGTAAATTTGACAAAAAATCTATAATGATATCAAAAACATTTAATAAAACGATTGAATAGACAAACTGAAATTTACCTGCAATAAGATGATACAAGGTGAACAAAAACCCATGATTTTAGACGAACATTTCGGCTCCAAGAAAAAATGTGTTAAGATCATTTATGTATTGTACCATATGACATTATAAAGTGTTGGGGATGTAATAAAATAGATGAAATACAAATAGGTACAGTAAAGTAAAGGCCAAGCTAGCCGGTAGAGAGTTCGGCTCCCAAAAAGCTCATCTTTGGCCAATGTTGTCCATATTTTTGTGTTGCGATTATTGACCGTTAATCGATGATTGTTCAGAAATCGTGAGATGCGGTCTGGTGTGATGTAGGTTTCAGAAAAACATTTTCTTTATCGTGCCAACGTTTCGACCTTTTTTGAGATCATCTTCAGGGGAAAATCGAAACGTTGGCACAATAAAGAAAATGTTTTTCTGAAACCTACATCACACCAGACCGCAACTCACGGTTTCTGAATAATCGTTGTCCATATTGTTAGCTGAAAGCACATCTGTTTTTGTCAAAGATTTCAGAGTCTTTAAAGGCTTTAGAATGTTTATCTATTTGTACAGCGTAAAACAGGTTAATTTTCTGGGATTTTGACAAGGGTTTTTATTTTCTTTGTGGAGTGCCGTAATGAACGGTCGATTTTCCGTCGGATTGGATTAGCATTGGGAGAGGGATGATTGTCGGTGAGGTCTGGGGCCACTTGTAGCCTGCTTAATTAACTCAGCTCACTGTCCAGCCGGTGTATGACAATGTCAAACTAGTGATCCCGGAGTGGTCGGTACCAATGGTAGGACCACGTTACCAATTAAGTACAGGTCGTCAGATCCACACCTCTCGACAATTATAGTTCGACAATAGATGAGGCCAGAAGGGCCGAAGGGATTGTACGATTCCGCACGATTCCCAACCTTTTTATATGACTTATGAAAAAAAAAAACATGCCTTTTCATTTTAACCTAATCTATAAACTGTTAAGTATTGGCTTATTTTGATTGAAAATCTGCAAATGACTTTAAAATTTGTGATAACCTAAGGAAACTTTACATTGGGAATAGTTAAATTCACTAGTTTCGTGGTCCGCTTGACCAATTCAATTAATTAAGATTTTAGTTGAGATAAAAAATCAGTGTCACCAGCGGGATTCGAACCCACGATCTTCGGCTAGATCTGCTCTACCACTTGAGGCATTAACTTCCCATCTCAACTCTACTATTTGAATTTTCCCTCCTTTTTGCCAAAATTCAAAAGCTGGGGTTGAGATGAGAGGTTGGTGGGGTTGAGATACGAGGTTGGTGTCCGAGTGGATCGAGGTCACGATAGCTCAAATGGTAGAGCAGCGGCGTATCTAGCCGAAGATCGTGGATTCGAATCCCGCTCGTGGCATCACACATTTCTTAATACGCACAATCAGGTGTCTTTGGCAAGCAAAAATATGTCAAATCGCGACAAAATTGGCAACCGATGCTCAGTAATTCGGAAAATAGTATTACACAATAATGGCCATACAGCTAGGAATTGGCACTGGACGTTGAGCGTTCAAGTATGCCAATAGTAGGAGATGCCCGCAATACATTGTTGTCAATCCCAATATAAATTTGAGAAGTGAAGCAAAATTAATGATGAACGGCTATGCTACCGTTGATCATCATATTAGAAATGACCAAAAATCAGACTAATCTTTAAGCTGAGAAGGGAGGATAAATATGTCAAGAGTTCAGCTGCATAAAAAAGGACGCTAGGACAAACGAATACAGTTCAACGAAAACGATTATCTTATATTGTCGCAGGGTGAGACTTGATTATGGTAGATACGTTATAATATTCGATTAATTTCGAAATTAATACCGACTCGTCTATCAACCTTCGTTCTTTTAGCCGATATCGGATAGTGTGAGACGGTATACCCGACGGCGTTAGCTGTCGTCCACCGCCGCAGACCCCGACTCGTCTATCAACTTTCGTTCTTTGGCCGAAGTCTGATGGTGTGAGACGGCCGACCCGTCCACTGCCGCATACCCCGACTTCATTCAACTGATTGTTATAAACACGCGTTACCGAGCCCCTTGAGGCCGGGCGCGTGCATATCGTATATTTAGTTCACAAAATCCTTTTGCCCGTAGGCTAGTAACGTGCCCCTCGTGAGGGTAGCACAGAGTGGGTTTACACATTTGTCGTAAGCTTTACAGTCTGATCGAATACTTTATTGTGTGGACCTGCTGACGCCCAAGGCACCTCTCTGGGTCCTCGAGTCGAGCGCGAGGTCGTAATAGTGCGTCGCCTGTGAGACCCCGTGACGAATCACGTGCTCGCGTTTATGCTGTATTTAAAAAGATGCCCCGGCGCCGACAGGTAACGTACCGCGGCTGGGCAAAGCGTCCGCGTTAATCCAAGCATCGACCATCTTTGCGAGTATTAGTATAGGAGGCTTCTCCAGGCACCCCCTCGCAGTGCGGTCAACGGGTTCTTGGGGACGGAGGAACGGGCCTGAATCTACGGAAGAGGTGCCGTGCAAGACGACACCCGGCGCTATTAGTTTCTCTGTCTGGGAGTCGGGAATCAACCATTGAGGCTTGTCCGCGGCCTGAGGCGTGGGCACTTTGCTAACCACGGTGGTACTATTTCAACGACGCAAACTGAGAAACTGCGCACCAAGACGTTCGTAGTATCGTGTCCGAGTGGACAGGCGCATCATCTTCTTCCCAACTCCACACCCCATAAATTAACACCGACTGACAAGTGCCAGTATATATATTATGCTGGGTGGGCGACCAAGACCCGAGGGGTTAAATGCCTGAGTAGACTCGTACCCGTTCCCTAAAAGGTCCAGGGTCGGCTCACGTGTCCTTCATAAATCTCTTGGACTTGTTCACAAACCCCAAGATTTTGGACCATTTAATCTCGGGGTGTGATTTGGTGATGTCCGCTCCTTCAAAGATTTCAAATCTAGACATAGCATACCTATCACAATCTGAGAGGTAGTGCCTTGCCGTTTCTTTCTTCATTTCGCAAAAACGGCAAAAGGGATCTGGTAGAATACCCATTACGGAGAGGTGTCTTCTTAGTGCAGTGGCCCGTCAGAATACCTATCAGCCTTCTAATTCCCTTCCTTGAGATCTCGAATAGCCATTTTGATTCTGCTGGTTTGATAACCTTAACAAACTTTTTCGATTGCCTGTGTCCGGGGGATAAATTCCACTCTTTAAGGAACGTTTTATGCCCCAGTTTTTAATACTCTCTTTCGCTGTGCTCATAGTGAGGTAATACCGGTTGTGGCCCGACAAACGCAGCATTAGAGCCTTTTTTTGGCCAGGCTATCCGCATCTTCATTGCCATAGTGTCCTTTATGTGCTGGTATCCAAATAAGAATTACCTTGTTCTCAAACCTGGAAGAGATCCTATTGATACGATCAACTGTTTCCTCCACCAGTCTTGAGGTTGAGAAATCTTTTTTGTAATGACCTGAGACTAGCCTGACTGTCAGAAAAAATTCTAATATCCTTTCCCTTAATTTTATTTTCCGTAAGTGTTCTACAACACACATTAATGGCTCAGATTTCCGCCTGAAAAACGGAGGTGTTATTACCAAGACGAGATGCCACTACACGCTACTGAATCCGACGGATCCAGTAGGTGCGTATCTGTGGCGGGAAAATCCGCCGTTTCTTCTAAATTGATTATTCTTACGGTACATGGGGTTGTATAGTGTTTTTTTTACCTGTGGTTGCATTGTTGGCAAGCAAAGCATTCTAAGTGATACACGTTGTTCCTTGCTCTCATGACCATTTCGAAGGCTGGTATGACTTTAGAGCAAGCGGCGCAATATCCAGTGTGCCCGAACAATCTGAAACCAAGCAGGAGATTAGCATCACCAAAATTTTGAATTATTCTACAAAATTTTATATCTTCAGTAAGTAGAAATTTGACATCATCAAAAGCTTATATTATAACGTTAATTACAAACAAACAGAAGAGGTCCAATACAAGTTCCCTGGGGCACTCCTCAGGCAGACTCAAAATGAGAGGATGAAGCTGACATTTATTTATGACAATATTGTCTATTAATTAGAAAGCTTGTTAACCGATTTAAGATAGAAATGTGAAAGCCAAGCTAAGATAGTTTATTGAGCCACCTGTTTACTAAATTTGAATGAATCTAACAGATAATTTTGGAGAGCACTCAAATACTAAAACAATGAACGTTTGGTAGTTCAGCTCGACTTCGAATCAATTTTGTAGTAACTCGATACAGTCAATTGTCCCTCGACAAACCCGAGTTTGTACGGGTAAATGTTACTTCCCTTATTTGTTAATTTTCTTGCCACTTTTATTTTTATTTACTTACAACAATACAAACAATGTGTGTTAATGAGCGACCGGTTGATCAATAATTTCATAAAGTACTGAGAACCCATCAGGAATGAAATATTTAATAATATTAGATAAACACACTTTTCATTTTTTTGCCGACATTTAGACTTTAATCGGGTCATCTTCGGGGTCTGGATAAATTACAACAATTTACACAACAGTTTATATCACCAATTCAGTGGTCAGAAATTAAGTATTTTAGATAAATACTTTTTCATTTTGTGCCAACGTTTCGACCTTTATTCGGGTCATCTTCAGGGTCTGCATGAATTAAACCAATTTATACAACGGTTTATAACAACAATTTAGCGGTAAGAAAAGAAGTATTTTAGATAAATACTTTTTCATTTTGTGCCAACGTTTCGACCTTTATTCGGATCATCTTCAGGGTCTGCA
>NW_019393074.1:0-12385 GCF_000648675.2 Cimex lectularius
ATTATTCCGCTTAGCATTCACACTACCCAAGATTAGTTTCTATCGATTGGGTATTTTCAAAATAAATAACTCGGCTATTGGGAAAGTTAGTTGTGCAATAAAAAATTGATTCTTTCATATAAACTAGATGAAACCTTACTCATATAAATCAAGACCGAATGATACGTGATTCATCTTAATATTCCACACTTAAATTTAACAGGAATACGTCCAAATTTATTCCGAGGGATAATCAAATGAAATATACAATGAAGCCCGGAATTTTCATAACACCCTGTTTCAGAATGTATTGCTCGGAGTATATTCACGGTTATGAAAAACATCGTTAAAAACAATATTTATAGCTTTATGTAGAATTACAAGAAAAATATTGTAAATTGAATATTTCTTTTAAAGAAAAACAACAATCTTGGTTTTTTAATTTTTTGCTGACATTTATTAAGGTCGTAATATACAATTTTAATATCACTTCATACATTTTAGACCCAGTTCTTACCCTTCCTCGGACGGGCTCAGGAATATCGTCCAGTACATATATCCGTCTTTGGTAAGGTAATAAAATATGTAATGTAAATAAAAATATTGCTCATTTAAATAAAATATTTTGCCTAATATCATTGACCAATTCTAAAATTATAATCATAAACATTGATGGATTAGTCTAACAGAAGCTAATTCCATTGCCTGATTTTTCGTGATTATATGACCATCGTCGGAGTTTTCCGAGAATAATTAAATACATAGAATTGTCTAATTAATTTGAACCGAAATATAATTTGTGATAAGATGTTCTAACTGTGTATGAACAATACCATAACTAATAGACTAAGAACAATTTAATTGATTAAGTAAATAATTACAAAATTAAGTAAAAATTATTGTATGTAGCTTTTTCCGTCAAACTAACTTCAGATACTTCAAATTAACACTTTTTACCTTGAAATTAATCTTTTAAATTTCAAATAAACAATTTTTCACTTCAACAAAAATTTTTTCAATATCAAATTAACCCTTTTTATTACAAATAAAATTATTTAATATGGAAAAAACTAGATGTAAAATATAAGAATAAGAATGCAAAGTAAAATTCGTGTATATTTGAGTGTTTTTTTATATAAAATAATTCATCTTTTAGAAGATTATATGATAATTACTTTCAATTAAAATTGAATATTATATAAAATAAAATATTAAATAAATAATTTCTCTTTTAATTTAAGGTAAATTGATATAAAATTAACATAAATATTTCATGATGCTTTGCAAAAAATTGAGGACAAATACAGCTTTATTAACGATCAAATTCATAGATTTTAATTTAAAATTAACATTTTTCATAGCAAATTAATCATTTTTAATTTCAAACTAGCCTTTTTTAACATGTATCATTCTTAATTTTAAATTAACCCTTTCGTTGTAGCATTTAAAAAATGACGTATTGGTATGAAACATAAGCAATTAAATTTAAATTGCTCTATATTTTGGAGTTTTCTTTAATTAATTAATAAATAATGTAACAAATAACTACATTTGACATCAAAAATTAAATATAAATAAAGGATTCGTGTTTTAATTTTAGACTCAAAAAATAATTTAAAATTAAAAATTGAGTTAAATTAAATATATAAACAAATGATTCTTCTAATCACGCTAGATTTTTTGTAACGTAAAATAATTATTTTATATACCTTATTTTATATTAAAAAGCATTTCAAAGCATTAATTTTTTAAAAATTTAACTGTATGTCACTTTATTTAAAATTAAAATAAGATTCCTTTAGTTTTGTATTTAATTTTATATAACATTTAATTTCAATTGTAATTAAGCCCACTTATTTATATTCTAAAAAATGACAAATATACTGGAATTTTAGTTTACATTCTAATATTTCATACAAGCTAACTTTTTAGTCTTCAAAGAAAGATTAATTTAGAATTAAGAAAGTTAATTTAAGTTAAAAATGGTTAATTTGGAGTTATAAAGAGTTCATTTGGTGTTAGAAAAGGTTAATGTGAAATGAAAAGTGGTCAATTTGAAGTTAAAAAATGTTAATTTGACTGCAAAAATCTATAAATGCTCACATTTGGTGGTACAACACCCTATGGTCATTGGGTTTGTTCTAGTTAGTACAGCATCCTTCGATCCTTCGATTTGATCAACTTTCTTTTATACTTTTCTTTAACCTTTTAAAATGTAACGTTAAAAAAATGTCTGCAATTCTATGTTTTGTTTCTTACTGAGAGAGAATTTTTAATGCTTACAACCGTCGCAAAGCAAAAGACAATGCAGTTTTCTGTGTCGGTGAATGAATGCTGGCACTGACGAGGAAGAAAAATAAAGGTACAGAATATTGCTGTTTCATAAGCCAACCCTATTGAAGTGCGTCGTACGCCCTCGAAAAGGCTTGCTGGAACGCACCATCATCTTTTCTATTCGTAGAACAATGAACCCTTCGAAACCGGGGAGGTGGAAATGAAAGCTAACTGCTTACAACCGAAAGAGGATGAGTAAACAAACTTTTAGCCGAGACATGACGTTTAGAAGGTCTACTTCCATTTTCTCCCCTGGATATAATAGGCGCTTTTGTGAGCCGTACGTCCATCTGGCGAAATTGAGGCGTGTAACGTTCCACTTGATGAAAACTATGAGCGCTTTTCCTTTTTATGTGAAAATCCACATATGCGCGCTTGATAATTTGAAACCAACCATTTCGGAGACTTAGGCGAAAGATATCAACAAGAATTATTGTTTTCTTTCTTAAATCAACGCATGTTACATCTACCCCATATGGGGTAACATAACATATAACATTATGGCAATAAAACATATTAAATATATTTAAAATAAGCAAAAGTTACGTAGAATGGAGAAAGTGCCCACTGTTGAGCTACATACCTCGACACTAATGGTTTCATAACTGTTGCTCCATATACCAGAAGCTTGTTATGACTTGGCTCCTTACAGAGAGCGTGTAAGCATGCCGAAAGATTTACCAATAGTTTTCGGGTACAGTAGCAAGTTTCTGGGTCCCCTGTTCCGCTTTTTGGAGGACGTGGGTTTTTTCATTGTATATTATATAGATCGGTTTTATGTGTTTTGATTGAGTGAGTGTATTTATTAGCGTAAGTGGTGAGAGGCTGATAGTGAAATATAGTGTACCTTCACCCCTCCTGCAGTGTGTGTGTGGGTGTTTTTCGGATCAATGGCGTAATATTTGTAAAAGCACCTCATCGACTCTAATTATTAGATTAGATTATTAATATTGTCTACTGGCGATGGAGGGATATCAAGTACTCCACCGACTTAATCAGAATGAGTGCAATGTACGGGTTTAATTATATAGTTGAATAGTTTTAGGCTAGATTATAGTTGCTTGCGAAATGGGCTGAAATGACCTAGCTGTCGAAAGCCCTGTTGAAGCCTAACCTCGTTGGTTGGGAAGCGACGATCTCCTGAGCATCTGACTTAAGAGAGATAATACTAGCGACCCAGCCACATAACATGGTAGGTAACTCCCCAGAGGTATAGACCAAAGGGTCAGCACATCGGGGAGTGACAACCCTTCGGGGTGAAAGTCCATAACTGTAACCATCTCTGCATGCTCTTCCTCATCTACTGTACACCGTGGGCCGATCTTCTCTCCAAATTATTATTATTAAATAATTTTAATATTTTATTTAATTTTAAAACTTGGAATGAGCCTTGCGTGCTGGATTCTGGAGAGTGATTTTCATACGCAATTTTATGTTTGATATTTTATTACTAATAAAAGCATGCTTGTCTAATTTGGTAATGATCGACAATTTTAAAAGTTAGTGTAGCCTAGTCTTTTCACCCACCATAGATTTTAATGAGGAGCCAGTCGTTTTACTCCTTTTTGTTAAAATAAAAACATCCACTTACCAATCACTGTTAATTTGACTTGGAAATTCCTTGTTGGAGAATTCCTGAAGTCGACCCTGCACCTGTACTGGCCTGCGTCTTTGAGCTGGACAGAGTCGAGCTGTAGGGCGGCCACTGGCCTTTTACCCGTCACGAAGTAAGCCCGGGGGCCGAAAGCATTTCCATCGGACCAAAGTAGAGCTTGGTTGAACGGCCTTCCGCGGACGTCAAACCTGAAAAACAAAATCTTCCCGTCAGTCATCGTAACTAAAATAGCTGATGTTGAAAGAATAGTTTCAGTGCAATGTATTTTTCACAACCGTTTCGTCTAATCTTACATGCACAGGTGTAAAGTTACTAAATTTGTACACTTTCAGCTCCAATCTTGCCTTGTTATAAATACTTAATGGCCCTAGGAAAACACAAGGTTACTCAAATGTCGGTTTTGGGTGATGAATGTAAGAAGGAAATGAACACCCACTGGAGGGGAATCCCATATAGGCGCACGGAAGTTCTAAAGTTGGTACTGGAAAAATTATTTGATAAAGAAAAACCCAAACACTGGACCAAAAACCCAGGTAGGTACGAGGCAAGTTAAGGGATTTATAAATCTCTCAAAAACGAAGGCGAAAGAACTCCATTTTTTCAGCAAGAAGGATTTGAGGAAAATAATAAGCCTCTACAGATGCACTTCAACTTCCTTAATGGTGGTTCGCTTAGGGTATTTTTTTCTAACATTGTAAAAGACCCAATATTTATTCCAAGTTTATCTTTCTAAAAATTGCTCGTTTCAATTGCATGAATTATATCGCTCCGAGAATTACACCATTCACACCCACACAGAAAACTCGATATTTCTCGTGGCAATTGGGGATGATCCCCTCCATTTACGATAATAAATTGCGAGTACTTGATATTCCTCGGGGGTTTCGGGGTGAGCCCCTTCAATTACGCTAATAAATTACGTTCACACTATCCCAGAACAATCGATATTTTTCAGGCTAATTGGGGATTAGCCCTGCCATTCACGCTAATAAATTACGTTCACATTACCCCAGAACAATCGATATTTTTCAGGCTAATTGGGGATTAGCCCTGCCATTCACGCTAATAAATTACGTTCACATTACCCCAGAACAATNTACCCCAGAACAATCGATATTTTTCAGGCTAATTGAGGATTAGCCCTGCCATTCACGCTAATCAATTACGTTCACACTACCCCAGAACAATCGATATTTTTCAGGCTAATTGGGGATTAGCCCTGCCATTCACGCTAATAAATTAAATTCACACTAACCCCCCTCCCGAGTACTCGATCTTCCTCGGGGTAATTGGAGATAAGCCATGCCATTTACACTACTAAATTGCTTGCACAGCTATCATCCTCACTACACTGGAGTACCTCTATATTCCTCGGGGTAATTGGAGTTAAGTCCTTCCATTTACGCAAATGAATTCATTCGCTCCACTAACTAACACATACGTCAAGGTAGAAAGGTTATATAGATTTGAAAATATGTATAGCTATCTGTGCTTACTGTCGTGCCCCATGGCCTCCCAAGTTCGGGACTTCGTATTTCTTTCTTTGCAGTCTGTTATTATTGCTCGACCGTGACAAGTTTTCCACAGAACGGGTACCTGCCTGGTCTCACTTCCGCTAGAAGTACGTGTGTGATTTTGGTAAGACATATGCACAACCTCATGTAACCTTTTCCCTTCGAGACCCAGCCTACGCAGGCCAGTGGTATGTACTGCGTCATGCCTGATATAGAGTGAAAGTATCGTACTTAGAGCTTTTTCTTCGATTTCCAAATAAAAACTTCCACTTCTGACCCGAACAAGCGCTTACAGACAGGGATTTCTTCTAAATCGTCACCATATACATCAAAACTTTCATAGCAGCCTTGTGGTTGTACTCTTGCGGTAATAAAAAACCCATTAAATCACAAAAATGCAATAGTTTTTCCTTCATTTTCAATTAGCAAAATATATTGCAAAAATATGAGATCTAGAACAAAACTGACGAATAAAACAACATCACTTTAAAATAAAAAAAGTAGATGGAACTTGGCGAAACTGTGATTTGAATGCCTAACGATAAATTCAAAAGAAACGAACAATTAGTCCAATTTTTTTTATTCTTTGATAGCTATAAGTGGCTCTATTTGCTATTTGGTAAGAATTACTTATGTGTCTTTTCAAAATGTCTGTGTTACTGTAAAGTGTCAACGGCACAACTGGTATCCGACAAGGAGGGACGTTTTTGTCTAGTCGTGACTATGGCGATTTCGGATCGACCATTAGCACAGTAGATTATTGTACTTGTCTGATAAAGCAAATTACATCAAGTTCACGAAACGTTAACACCGCGGGGGGTGGAATTCAGATAAATCAAATCTATTTCGTAATTCGTGGCCCATTAACGTTTCGTGTCGAATGATGTTGACGGGCTACAATCCTATCGTGTTCTCCCAATTTGTTTACAAAACTTCCCTCTTGTTCTGACGGATCTCTCACTCTGAGATATTTTTTAGGCTTGATTTTCAACCGGCGGGGGGATGGAAATTAAGTTAAAAACACCTCACGTGGGTGGTTTTTTAAACTTTAGTCGGATTTAAGTAACTTTTTTTATGTATTAATATAAAATACTTTTAATAACTCAATTCAACTCATTGAATAATGAAATAATGTATTAATAATTATAACTTATTGTCTTTTTTTACATCACTTTAAATATCTAGATAGAAATTCAGATATAAAATTTATAGTATATGTACCGCCGAAAAAAAATAAAATAAAAAAAATAAATTAAAAAAAAAATAAAAAATTATAGCCCTGGTCCACGGAGAACGGTTCAAAAAGGGAAAAGGCCATACTGACAAGACTACATAGGTCATACGAGAATAACGCACGGGCACCTTCTGGCCGGAAAGCGACCGCGTAGGTGCCCGTTATGTAAGGATAGAATAACGGTCGAGCACCTTTTCAAGTGCAGAAGGCTTGATGTATATAGACAATATTTTGGCATATCATCGGACCTGTGAGTAGTCTTGAGGCACGGCAGCGGGCAGAGATCGCTGTTCCGGTACCTCAGGGCTATAGGGATTTTTAAATGTATATAGTTTTATGTGTTTGTGTTTGACTTTATGTTAATTTATTGGAATGAATGTAATTTATTAACATGAAAGGAAGGGGTGATTAAACCCCGCCCCGAGGAATATCCAGTACTCTGGGGTGAGTGTGTGACGTCTGGAGAGTAAAAGTAATTTATTAGCGTGAAAGGAAGGGGTTGCTTATAACCCCGCCCCGAGGAATATCGAGTAATCTGGGGGAATGAATGTGACCAGACATCTATGTTTGTGGTGATGTATATATATGTATTGTATGTTTTTTTCTGTATTTGACAACCTGAGGTACAAACGAGAGACTAGCATTCTAGAATATCAACTTAGTATATATCTGAAATCAGAGAGTCAGTAACCAGATCGAGACGCTCAAATGGCTGCAGTTTAAAACAAAATATGCGCGAAAGAAAAGAAAAATTCGGAAAACACGCAGAGGGCCGGCGATGACCTCAGCTGTTTGTCGGCCCATAAACTCCCCACTTATAATAATAATAATAAAATTTATAAATATTGAAATATCAAAAAACGTTTTATTACACAAAAATGTACTTTTGCCAAATTTCATCATAATAACAAACCAGCAAAAACGACAGATCAACTATAAATATTATTTTTTACAAATAAAAAGTTAAATCAGTTGAACTAAAACTTCTTCTAAGTGGGTAATATTTTTTAGGTTTACACTCCACATTTTTTTTTTCAAGAAAGAATATATACAAACATATCGTTACAAACTTCCATGGAAAAATAATCAAAATGGGATCGTTTATAAATACCAGCTAATAGTTATGAGCAGTTAAAAAAGATAACCCTTAAAAATTAAAAAGTGTACGGCTTGACGAAGCACCCCCATAATTTTTTAAACTATGTCCTTTTGCTTTTGAAGTGCTTTTATTTCAAAGTTATTATACATCAAACAATATTTTTTAAAATTCACGATAAAAAATATTAGGCCGGATATTAAATGAAACTAAATATACAAAAAGCAACAAAAACGACAGATCAACTATAAATATTATTTTTTACAAATAAAAAGTTTAATTAGTTGAACTAAAACTTCTTCTAAGTGCGTAATATTTTTTAGGTTTACACTCCAGATTTTTTTTCAAGAAGGAATATATACAAACATATCGTTACAAACTTCCATAGAAAAATAACCAAAATGGGATCGTTTATAAATACCAGCTAATAGTTATGAGCAGTTAAAAAAGACAACCCTTAAAAATTAAAAAGTGTACGGCTTGACGAAGCACCCCCATAATTTTTGAAACTATGTTCTTTTGCTTTTGATGTGCTTGTATTTCAGAGTTATTATACATCAAACAATATTTTTTAAAATTCACGATAAAAAATATTAGGCCGGATATTAAATGAAACTAAATATACAAAAAGGAACAAAAACCAATAAACGCTAATTGGAACGTGGGCAAAAAAAATTATTTTAAGAAACCATTTGAAACCGTAAATAAATAGACATTTTTGGGCTTGATTATACATAGGGGCAATTTTACTTTCTCACATGTCCATTGTTCTACTTAAAAACATTTAACTTTTTTGGATTTTACCCAAAATATATTTTAAAAGAAAGCTGAATCATTTGTTATATCAGACAATTCAGCATAAATAGAAGCAAAAAATAATATGCCGGATATAAAATGTGACTAAAAGTATAAAAAGTAACAAAAACTACAAAATGATAATAGTGGGCCAAAAACATTACTTTTATAAAGAAACAATTTGGATCCGTTTTAAGTATATTTTAAAGCCTTTAAATACGAATTTTATAGCAAAATAATTTTTGGGGTTGATTTGCACGGGACAATTTTATTTTCATCCATATCTGGTGCTCCATTTAAAAATTCCTAAATCTTTTGGATTTTAGCCAATCTATATTTGACAGGAAAGCAGATAAAAAAGAATCTTTGTAATATTAGAAATTGCAGCAATGTTTAAATTTTATGTTATTATAACTGATTTTTCAAGGTTATTATATATAAAACTATTTTTTACGTAGGGTAAAAAAATAATATGCCGGATAATAAATGAGACTAAATATGTAAAAAGTAACAAAACGGTAATGGTAAAGTAGCCCAAAAAATATTTTTGGAAAGAAATAATTTGAATCCGTTTTGAGCAACTTTTAATGCATAAATACAATTTTTATAGGAAAATAAATCGGCATTTTTGGGCTTGATTGCTTGAAAAATTTTTATTTTTCCCCATGATGGTTATTCCATTTAAAAATTAATAACTCTTCTGAATTTTATCCAAAAATATATTTTTCAGTGTTGATTCTTTGTAATATTAGAAATTTCAGCAACGTTTCCATTTTATGTCATGATAACGGACCATAACTTTTTAAACTTCAAATTAATCATTATAATTCCAAATTCACCAATTTTACTTTCAAATTACCTTTTTTTTAAACTTCAAATAAACTATTTTAACTTCACATTAACCTTTTTCACTTCAAATTAACTTCAAATTATTCAGATTTAATAGATGGTTTGAAGTATGTATAAGCATAAAGTAAAATTTTTCTTTATTTACTGAGGATGATTTCAGCGTGCTATCCTAGCATGGTCTATTCTTAATTGGGTGAATCAACGAATCAGATTCTCCACCTAATATCGACAATACTGTTGAATTTTTCATACTTTAATGAAAAAAATAAGAACGAATTTTATATTTTTAAAAATTCTGGAATTAAAAACAGAATAATTCATTTTAATATTTAATTTTAAACTTTTAATTTTATTTGCAATTTTCAAGATATTGTATATTATAACCCATTTTATATTTAAAAAAATCTTCTGTTAAAAGATGCATCCTTTATTTTTATACTTAATTTTATATATTTTTTAAATTTTAAATGGTTTTAATTTGCATATGATCTCTTAAGATTCTAATTATTTTACATTATTTAATTTATAAACATTTATAAAAAAAATTCAAATACACAGGAATTTTACTTAGCAAGCTTTCATATCATCTTGTAAGTTTTTTAATCCTTTACATAAAGAGTTAATTTGAAATGAGTTGATGAAAAAAAGTTCATATGACGTTAAAAAGGTTTAATTTGAAATTTAAATTGGTTAATATGATGTTAAAATGGGTAATTTGAAATTAAATAGAGCTAGTTTGAAGTGAAAATAGGTTAATACGAGATTAAAAAGTGTTGCTTTGACGGAAAAAATATATATTTGGCAAAGAAAATCCAGGTTATCTATATTATTAGACCAGACGTATAATTCACTATTGGATTTGTAATTAATGAGATAAAAAAATTCGAAAAAAACGTTTCTTCTTGTGTGAGAAAATTTGTGATTCATTATCGTAGCATATGTTTCAGATTGAAGTTAATATAAACTACCAGAAAACAAAGTGATCATAAAAAAATAATAGACCTGTCTTAAAAGTTTACATGTGATATATCCTGGCTTTTTATTTAGTGTGGATGCGCCAATATCACAAATAATTGGACAGAAGAGAAATGGTATTTTCAGAAGGGAACTTGCGGGATCAAAGCAACAAAAAAGGAGGAAAAAACAATAAACTAAGTGAGTGGGGTGTTGTTTAAAAAAGGGCAAAAAAGGGGGAGAACAATGAAGTGATGATGTGAATTAAAACAGAGTAGAAGAAGAAAGAACCATTAGCTAAAGAGATGGATTACTCTACCTTCAAAGCTGACGTCTTTTCGTTTTGAATGGACGGGGCCGCTCTTTGATCTCACGATTTATAGGAGATTTCAAGAGTACTTCGACCCCGGTATAAAACGGCCAGTTTCCCATTACTTCGAATCCCAAGTGTTTCTTTACCAATTTTGCCCATTTGAAGCGGACGAAAAGCCGGGGGAAAAATAAAATAAAAAGTTGAAAAGGGAAAATAACACCACCTATACGGTCAATGGCTGGAACGGTGGGGGCAATCTCACAAAACAGCGAATTTGGCCCGTGATGGCAAATATCGCCCTGTTTAATCTTTCCTCTGCAGTGGGCTAATTGCTTTCTCATGTTATATGAAAAAGTTTAGCGATACTGGGAAACAAGCACAACAAACTTCGTCAGCGTCACATTTCAATTCATCTTCCAGATCGCAAATAATGAATGAAGGCAATTATCTACTTTCTAATCGAAGGTTTTGTTTAATTAAAAGGATATGTTGCATGTTGATGAATTTTCTCTTTAAGTTGATGAGTATAGATCATCTATGGTCAGTGTTACGACTATTCTGTCTGGCAGTACTTGCCGTTATAGTTTATTGGAAATGCAGAAACCAAAAATGAGCTTGATTATTTCTAGTTGTATTTTTTCCACTTTGAGAGTGTTAAATTTTGAACTAAATAAAAGCTAAAACACGAGTCAGTATATTTTTTATAATATTTTAAATGTTTATTTGTTTAAAACAACAAGCTGTTTGAATAAGGTGAAATTTTGCATGCTCATTCTAAATTGTTGGGAGAATTTTCTAGTCGATGATTACCTGTAAAATAATTTAACTAATGTCTAAAAAATGATTGTGAGATTGATGTAATATAATTAATTAAACAACCAAACCACTCAGAATAATTTATTTATCAAGTTTTTGTAATTATTCTATTTTCGTAGTGTAATTAGTTAGCGTTCTGTGCACAATGGATAGTGTGACATGACGGTCATCAGTTTATGCTCGAATTGACTGGATGTACTGCTCACAGCAGTTTGTTTCGCTTAAATTATTCTTGCTCTGTTAGGTATTAATCCATTTGAGAGCTTGGCCGAGGCGGATTAACGTCAAGTCAGGTCTAAATAATTCTGTTGTCAATTTGATTTTGATTAATATTTCAAATACAAGCTCTATTCTTAAGAGGACGTCTTTTCCCGAGAAACGACTTTCTCCAAACTAACGGGATAATTGACAAAAAGTAAATTCAAACAATGTGACATATTTCATTCATGAAGACTGTGTGGGCGATGCTCAAGTCACTTTCGTTTCGGGAAACTTTGTAACAACATGCAGGTTCAGTTTAATGAAATGTTCACAAACTTTTTTCAAATCGTTCTAACCATCTTACTTATATTTTTCCAGCAAAACATTACCCTTTTTGATATCAAATTAGCTCTTTTTTAAAGCATTTAAAATGTTTAAAAGGTTACATGAAATATAAGCAAATTAATATTCCTGTATGTATTCTGATTTTTTTTAAATATAAAATGATTTGGCTGTTAAAAGACTATAAAGAAACTAACTACAATTAAAGGTACAAGTGTAGGTTACCATTGAGAAAAACAACGTGTATGTTTAACGAAAAAATTGACATAAATTGTAACCATTTAAATTTTTCAATAGTGAAAAGTACAGCCTATGCTAAGTAAAACTCATTTAAATTATTTTT
>NW_019393076.1:0-13085 GCF_000648675.2 Cimex lectularius
TATCTAGCCGAAGATCGTGGGTTCGAATCCCGTTCGTGCCATTGACTTTTTTTATCTCAACTAAAAACCTTAATTAATTATAATATATTAATTGGTCAAGCGGACAACGAAATTAGTGAATCTAATAAATTACATTCACACATCATCATTCTCAAAGCCCCAGACATACCCGATATTCCTCGATCCTGAGTGTTTGGCCTCCTCTCCGTTCCCACTAATGGATCCATTTCAATAAATTCCGTATAACATAAACACGCATAGTTATAATTGAAAATATTTATGACCCTGAAGTGCTAGATCGGCGATCTGTGTTCCTTGTTGTACCCTAACTTCATTCTTTGCTTACCTACTCAATTCTTTGCATTCCGTTATTATTTGCTACACAGTGATATTTACAATAGAAAAGAACGTATACTGTAATTAATTATAAGGTTTTTAGATGAGATAAAAAAGTCAGTGTCACGAGAGGGATTCGAACCCACGATCTCCAGCTAGATGAGCTATCGTGACGGTTTAGCGACACTGACTTTTTTATCTCATCTAAAAACCTTATAATTAATTGAAATATATTAACAGGTCAAGCGGACCACGAAAACTAACGAATGAAGTATACTGTAATATTATTTGTTTGAGTATGTTAGAAGGACCTTTCGTCATTGACTGTTCGCAAAGCCAGAAAAACAAATCGGCACTTTGCGTTTGAATGAGGTTATAACTGTCTATATAGTAGCAGTCTAAGTCGATTTCAGTGTACAGGGTAGATGACCTGCCCAAGTGGACCTTAGTTGACCCCTGAAGTTAGAACAAGAGAAACCCCTCAGTTAATACTTAGCACCCTACCGATTTCCAGCGTTCAAAGGGCTCTACAGTTTGGTGAAAGAATTCCCATTCCCGACGTTTTTACGGCATTCCTGGGCACGAAAAATCTCTGAAATCTTATATTGATACATTCTTTATAACTGGCGAAGAAATATATCGTTCATAGCTGCTCATTTTTAACATCAGGTTGGTCATATAATGAGCTAATTGTAATGACATCAACAAAACAATTAGAATAGAATTTTTGTTATATAGAATACCTCATTCAAAGAGTTGATCTTGAAACGTTTTAATGAATGTAGTATACATAAATAACTTAAAATTATACATATCACTTGTAAATAAAAATAACTAAATAGAATACGATAGAAAATATAAATGGTACTTTATGTTCATACATCAATAATAAATTACAGTCTCATAATGCAAATTACGTATTGATAGATATCGGTTAATTTTTTAGACCCTGTGGACAATATATTTAAAATATAATTAAGTTAGTTGTTAGTAACATTGAGTTAAGTAATGATATTTGCTGTACAGTATTTTTTTTTCATTGATAGTTTTATTTTATTTATTTTTATTACAATCTGTAATTATTATTTACAATGTGTGGTGATTAGTGACCGTTAATCGATATTTATTTAGAAATCGTGAGATGCGGTCTGGTGTGATGTAGGTTTCAGAAAAACATTTTCTTCGGGCCAACGTTTCGATCTTTATTGAGATCATCTTCAGGGCCTGGGATTTACAAACATTTTTGTAAATGTTGAACAATGAACAATGTTTGTAAATCCCAGGCCCTGAAGATGATCTCAATAAAGATCGAAACGTTGGCCCGCTAAAGAAAATGTTTTTCTGAAACCTACATCACACTAGATCGCATCTCACGATTTCTAAATAAATATTATTTAGAATATGTAATTTGCAGCTACACGAACTTATATACAATTATTTACATTAAGGGGAGCAAATAATCAATGTTATCCTCCTTCTTCACTTTGTTTATGTTATTTTACTGTTTATTCAGAAAGCAGGTCGCGGGGCCATTTCCTCTTGTGACACCTTACGGGGTTGTAGGGATGGGTTCTATTGGACAGGGCTTGGGCAATACTATTTGGATGGTGGGAGAATTTTTTTATTACTTATTTATTTTTTTATTACAATCTGTAATTATTATTTACAATATGTAATTTGCGGATACATGAACGTATATACAACTATTTACATTGAGGGGAGCAAATAATCAATGTTATCCTCCCTCTTCACTTTGTTTATGCTGTTTTACTGTTTACGCCTATACGGGGCCATTTCCTCT
This sequence comes from Cimex lectularius, assembly GCF_000648675.2. NCBI lineage: Eukaryota > Metazoa > Arthropoda > Insecta > Hemiptera > Cimicidae > Cimex > Cimex lectularius. The sequence goes on from NW_019393076.1 coordinate 2,138, forward strand.
TGAGACGCCTTGTATAGGGATGGGTTCTATTGGACAGGGCCTGGGCAAGACTATTTGGATGGTGGGAGAGTCTTTTGTGGAACTCGGTAAATTTTTGGGGAATAAATTTTTGGATATAAGGAATTTGAAGGTCGTTGTGGAGTGTAGCATTTGAGACATAATAAGGAGCATTTACAATGGATCTGAGGACTTCAGATTGAAAGGGTTGGAGACGTTGCATATTGGAAGGTTAGCGGTTCCCCACAGTTCTATTCCGTATGTCCAAATCAGTTGTAGTAATGTTTTGTAAATTGTATGTTTGCTTTTTGTCGATAGTTTAGACTGTCGTCCTGTAAGTCTGTGCAGTAGATCATACCGTCTGTTTAGGTTTTGTCGTGTCAGTCCTTTATGTTGATTCCACGTTAGTCGTGAGTCTAGGTGGAACCCAAGGTAGCGAACGCTGTCGGATTTGGGGATAGGAACGTTGTTGTAGTATATCGTGAGAGGAGGTTTGCTTCGGAGTGTAAATCTGACATGCACGCTCTTGCTTTCGTTTATCTTCATTTTCCATTGTCTACACCAATCTGCTATACATGAGATATGTTCCTGCAGATCTTCCGAAGCAACCGCAGGATCGGAATTGGAGGTTAGTACAGCTGTATCATCGGCGAAGGATGCAAGTAGGGTGGTAGGTTTAGTGGAAATATCTGCAGTATAAAGGATGTAGAGGATTGGTCCGAGCACACTGCCCTGCGGTACTCCCGCGGCCAGAGAGCAGTATTCGGAGTAATCTGATCCTTGTCCGACCCGAAAGAACCGCTATGTTAGATAAGAGCGGAGGATTAGGTAGAGTATTTGGAAGGACACGTTTTAATTTGTACAGTATTTTAACATGTGAAACAGTTCGTCGTCCGAATTCAAACTTCAAACCATAATTTCTGATTGGCAACAATATTGTAACATTAACCATTGATGCTTAACTTTTGTTAGTGACTTTTGTACGTTCTCATTTGCGCTGTAAGTTTAGAATTACAAATGGCTTTTTTGTTAATAAGTAATCTTGGCGAATTTTACCCCTTAATGGCAAAATATTATAAACTGGACATAGCACGATTCGATTGTACGACCTTATTAGTTAGTTCTACTTAACCAAGTAATATCTTTTAATTAATTAAGGTTTTTAGTTGAAATAAAAAAATCAGTGTCACGAGCGGGATTCGAACCTACGATCTTCGGCCAAATATGCCGCTGGTCTACCACTGGAGCTATCGTGTTATAACTACTACCAACTACTTACTAACTAATTTTATCTCAACTAAAAACCTTAGTTAATTGAAAAATATTAATTGGTCAAGCGAACCACGAAAACTAGTGAATTTAATAAGTTAAATGAAGTATATCTTCACTAAAGCTCTCCGTGGTCATTTCATTTGTCGCCGAGAATCAAATAGATTACATGACATTTGAAAAATGACAAAAAGGAGGGAAAATTCAAAAGGTGGGGTTGAGATGGGAAGTTAGTGTCCGCGTGGATCGAAGTCACGATAGCTCAAGTGGTAGAGCAGCAGCGTATCGAGCAGAAGATCGGGGTTCGAATACCGCTCGTGAAACTGATTTTTTATCTCAACTAAAAACCTTAATTAATTGAAACGTATTATTTAGGTGCTGCTCTAATGTTATTAAAATATGTTTAAACTCGCACCTAAAAGATGATGAGCATGTAGCAATAAGTTTTGTTAATCCAACTCAATAAATTATTTTAAACTAGTGACACCCAGTTAAGTTTTACAAGTTACTCTACTCGACTGAAAGTCCAGAGTAAACAACTTATAGCACATTCCAGGATTTCTGGTTACTTATATTCCTAGCATGTTATTTAGGCGACCAATCGTCAAATGTTTACATTTAACAAATACATTTAGGATGTGGAAAAGTGAATTTATACAATGCAAAATATATTTTTTTTTATATTCAATCAAAGTATTTCTACTCTCTCGAAGTGTTTGCCTTCTGTGTAATTGTGCCATTCTTGTGTGTCGTGTTGAGAGTGCCAGTGAGATAATAATAATAATTATTCGAAAATATTTTGATATTTGTGTGGTGATTAGTGACCGTTAGTCGATGATTATTCGAAAATGTGAGATGCGGTCTGGTGTGACCTAGATTTCAGAAAAACATTTTCTTTATCGTCCCAACGTTTCAATCTTTATTGAGATCATCTTCATTGGCTGGGAGTAGAAATACGTTGGTAGAATAAAAAAAAAAATTTTTGCATTGTATAAATTCACTTTTCCACATCCTAAATGTATTTGTTAAATGTAAACAATGTTTGTAAATCCCAGGCCCTGAAGATGATCTCAATAAAGATCGAAACGTTGGCACGATAAAGATAATGTTTTTCTGAAACCTACATCACACTAGACCGCATCTCACGATTTCTGAATAATTAATTTGATACTTGTACCGTCGTTTGAGGGTTACCACCCTCCAGTCTTTTACAATCCGCGGTAGTTATTTGAAGGGATAGTAATATTTTGTAGAAAATAATTTAGACCTTCTCTACTGAAGTGACAAATCTTAGAGACTAAACAGGTGATCCATAAAGCAGGGTTCTTTTTCGAAATTATTAAATAGTTTTAATTGATTATACTTTTTATCTAAGGTGTTGGTTGAGATGAAAAAGCAACTGTCACGAACGCTATTCGAACCCAAAACCTTAGACTAAAAGTATAATTAATTAAAATAATTAATAGGTCCATATGAATGCTAAATCTATGTATTAATACACTATTAAATATGTTACACGAGATTTTCAAGTTTCACTCTTTATAGAGTTACGAATACTTAAAACTGTCGATAACTTCATTCTTTCTGCACAGTGGATAGTTTTTAGAAACAAAGAGGACCTATTAAACTGCACCCTCAGGTATGTGAAGTTAGAGTGTCTAATTATTTACTCTCATAAATAACCTTTAATTAAATAAATACCACACACTCATAAATAAAGTTTTTTTTTACATTTCGTACTGAAATTTTTGCAAAATATTAAAATTTTATAATTTTCAGGGTTAACTTTTAAAGAATTTAATTTACAATAATAATTTAAAATTTTTATTTTATTTTTTAATCCTCTCTCTGTTTCGTGTGTTATATTAAATAGAGCAATAATATAATAAATAATTAAACCAATAAAACAATTTATAATAGTTACTTTATACTTGAGTAAATCATCAAGGAGCTTGTTGAAACAAAGTTTACACACCAAACGGCGATTTATACCATTTCAATAGGATGTTTCAGTTAGTCACTTTTGAAAACTGTCGATCAATTGCTAAAAAAAGAATTTCCTGAAGTATAACGGAAGAATGTTTTGTAAATATAATTACAAAAAAGGTCGTGTTTACATCAGAATTGGTTTATATTAAAGACTGTACCGTTGTAAACATGAAATTTTCAATTTTGATTAATACGAGTAGGAGTTGTTTTTAGTACCAGAGAACATTTATTAACACATAAATCCTAAAAGACAAAAACCGGACACTCGTATTTTTTGTTTATTTCAAACTATATGTATTTTTATGGTTTTATTAATTGCATTAGTGTAACAAAATTATTTTAATAACCAAATTAAACGAGGTTAGAAATTTATGAATTTTAATAAAAAATATTTAATTATGATGATTTGAATGAACATTCACCAAAACACAGAAAAATCATTTAGTGATAGAATAAATTATTATTTATTTTTAGCTATAATATCCATAGCTACATTTTCAAGAATTAACAGTAGTAGGATTTGAATTACAGAAATCAAGACACCTAAATAACTCAATAAACCGTGTTCAATTAAAAATTAATATGAAAATATCATTTTCTACTCGTGGTCCGCTTGACCAATTAATATCATTCAATTAATTAAGGTTATAAGTTGATATAAAAATCAAATAGATTACACGACATTTGAAAAATGGCAAAAAGGAGGGAAAATTCAAAAGGTGGGGTTGAGATGGGAGGTTAGTGTCCGAGTGGATCGAAGTCACGATCGCTCAAGTCGTAGAGTTGCGGCGTATCAAGCCGCGAAGGTCCTGGGTTCGAATCCCTCTCGTGACACTGACTTTTTTATCTCAACTTAAAACCTTAATTAATTTAATGTTTAATATTGATATTGTTTATTACTTTCAGCAACTCGAAAAGCTAATTTCGCCAGTATACTCAACCAGATGAGATTATCATTTCGTAAAATCCCAATCTTACATGAAGTTTTTTTAAAAGATGAGAAACTAAGTCCAAATTTAATAAAAAGATATTTACGAACTCTAATCTGTATTCGTTACATATCAGGAGTATTTCTATTATACGAGGGGGCAACACCAAACTAGCATACTCCAGAACACTCCTGACCATTGGTACAGAGTTTCAATTGCGAAGATATTTATAAAGTCAAATGCCATTCGTTTTACAAATCCAAGATTCCTATTCGATCTATTAATAATGTAGGAATAGTGCTCTTCAAAGGTGAAATTATTGTTAAAGAAACTAGATCTTGAATCCTATCTATCTTAAGTTTAAGAGGAGTACCAATGGGATAAAACAAAGGATACAGACACTAAACAGGAACCTTCTTAGACGAGAAACAAATGTAATGGCATTTATCGGTATTGATCCTCAGCCTATTAAAAATGCGCTGATCGTAAAAAGCAGAGATGTCCTTCTACAATGTACAAAATCATCAGATGTCGAGACCTCTTTAAAAATCTTGAGATTGCTAACAAACAAACCTTACAAAATTTAATGGAGTTGAAGATGTTGAACAAAACAGGCCATGCATGCGAGCTTTACGAAAACCAGATCCTCAAACAAGAAACCATTAAAGCTGACACGAAAGGATCTGACTGTGGTACAAAATAATTTATGTTTTGCTGATTAAATTTGTTTACAAATTCTTGAAATTTTTATTGAATTTACCAAAAAAAAAAAACGCTACAGACATATAATACGACTTCATATATCTCGACATCCGGTCAGATTTTGCGTAAACCAAGTAATCTTTACATAAATTCCTTTTGACATGTTCTACTTCAGTATGTACTAAAGTCGTATAACAGTGTTTATCTGGTAGTGGCATGGAATATCGTGCGCGTATTGTATTCACATCGTATGAGCCATAGGTCACTAGTATCTTCCATGCTGAGGTCCACGCAATCAAGAGATGTACCGAATTGAATCTGAATAATCGGCACAAAAATATGAATATAGCTATCATATCAGATAGCAACCAAAGCGCAACCATCTTTATCCGAAATAGGGTGCTGAGTTGCGAAACTAAGCTAAACAAATTAGGTATGCAAAAAAGTCACCCTCTGCTGGGCTCCAGGACATGAGGGAGTAGAAGGCAACGAGAAAACGGACACCCTTGCAATAAAAGGGACTGCTATACTGCAGACAGGACCCGACCCTTTCTACGGCATAGGAATCCACACTATCAATGAATACCTCAGACAGAAGGATAAAAAGAAAATGAGTGAACAATGGAACTCCCTTGGACACAGTTCAACAACCACCTAACAAACGTTGGAAGAAAAGCGCTATCATAATACATTAAAAGAAGCCAGAAAAACTGCGAATCCTAACAGGATTCTTAACAGGACACTGCAAACTAAATGGAAATCTGAAGAAGAATGGCATTGCGCATCACGGGAAGTGCAGATTCTGCAAAGAAACAGAGGAAACACCAACACACCTATTGGGTCGTACAATGTAATCGTAGAATTGATTCAATCACAGAAACCGGGCCTACTAATCAAGTCCCTCGATGAACTAGGACTCACCGATGTATTATAAGACAGAAAGGGGGATGCAACAATTGGTGAATTATAATACACACCGCATTAGCGAGAAACAAGGATCTCAGAAGGATACAAAATCAACCAACATTTTGAATTAAAGGCTTTTTGATCATCACACCCTCTAAGCATGTTATTATATTACTTTATTGTATATAAAGAGCGAGGAATGATTCATTTGTTAATAATATGTTTAAGAGATAGCCGCGTTTAATTTTGTATTGGGATATTTCTGTATTTATACAATCCTTAGGAATCAACTGGATCATTTAATAAGCTTATTATACCCTTTTTTAAGCCCGGCTTGTCTTTTGTGCGTCTATATTTATAACAACTTTGAAACGCCAAATATTCCGAAGATTTTGTGATTTTAACGTCAAGCCCTGACGTTTCACTCGTACAGTTCGTTAAAACTCAATGGCTCTGAACGGGGGTGGTTCAACGAATCGGAAATTCACGAGACTTGAAAGGAAACAAGCTTCTTGCCGACAATCTACCATCGGCAAATGACGTTAAGCGTAAAAACGAAGTATGAACTTACTTTACAAATATTGTAAAATGTGTCAAATCTAGCGATATACTTTTGATCGGTCCAAACACACAAAACAATCGCTTGTAAATCTAACAGATGGTTCATTTCAGGACCTACACAACACACAAAATTTCAATACAAGTTAATACGTTATTCAGAAATCATGAGATGCGGTCTGGTGTGATGTAGGTTTTAGAAAAACATTTTCTTTATCGTGCCAACGTTTCGATCTTTATTGAGATCATCTTCAGGGCTCAAAGTGTTTGTCTTCTGTGTAATTGTGCCATTCTTGCGTGTCGTGTTGAGAGTCACTAAACCCCGCACGTTTAAATGTTAGCCTTGAACGTTAACGTTGAAAAACATAAACTTGACTATTTTAATCGTAGATTGTACAGAATATAATATCAAATTAAACGTAAAAACTGTAAAAGGATTTTTTATTTGCTGTTTTATGAGCAAATCGGACGTATTACCAGCTTTCCCGTTTTGCTTATTTTTGTAGTTTTATATTTATGTAATATTTTTCCCACCTTTATTTAGTTTTTATATGTTTTTAATTTCTTGAGTTTGTCCCTAAGATTTAGAATGTTTTTCAAAAATTCCAGATTCCAGAATGAGGAACGCTTGGAAGAGCGCTCTTTTCACCACTACATGAAGTGTTTGTCTTCTGTGTAATTGTGCCATTCTTGCGTGTCGTGTTGAGAGTGCACAATGTCGTTAATTCTGGTGCTTGGATGTGTTAGTGTGGCATTTGGGAAGTTAAAATTGTTTTTGATGTGAGTAGGAAATACCTTGTGTTGTCTGCATTTCAACAAAAAAGTTCTCTGGTTGATTGCCGATGCGAGTTTCTTCTCATTGTTGGCGATGTCCTTCAGAATACTTCTAGCTTCGCGTTCATATGTAGTTGAAATTTGTTCATAGAATCCCATGTTCTTCGTTCTTCTAGTGTAGAAATGTGTAGTGGTAAGTGACCGTTAATCGATAATTGTTCATAAATCGTGAGATGCGGTCTGATGTGATAGGTTTCAGAAAAACATTTTCTTTATCGTGCCAACGTTTCGATCTTTATTGAGATCATCTTCAGGGCTCAAAGTGTTTGTCTTCTGTGTAATTGTGCCATTCTTACGTGTCGTGTTGCGCGTCACTAAACACCGCACGTTTAAATGTTAGCCGTTGAACGTTAACGTTGAAAAAGATAAACTTGACTATTTTAATCGTAGATTGTACCGAATATAATATCAAATTAAACATAAAAACTGTAAAAGGATTTTTTTATATGCTGTTTTATGAGCAAATCGGAGTATTACCAGCTTTCCCGTTTTGTTTATTTTTGTAGTTTTATATTTATGTAATATTTTTCTCAGCTTTATTTAGTTTTTATATTTTTTTAATTTCTTGAGATTGTCCATAAGATTTAGAATGTTTTTCGAAAATTCCAGATTCCAGAATGAGGAACGCTTGGAAGAGCGCTCTTTTCACCACTACATGAAATGCCATATCTTGCTTTTTTCTAAAGGTATGTACTAAAACAAAATGAATAAAATATAAAAAGTATAACGAATGAATTTAACTCTATATCAAACAGCTGAACAGAATGGTAATTACGTTTCACAGAAGGTCCACTGTTTGATCGTTCACAGTTATGCGGGTGATCTAATAAAATGCAAATCAGTAGGAACAGTTTATCAACTGACACAAAATAGGGCCATACATATTGTATATTTCCAAGTTTAATTGAACATACGTAATTTTCGGGCTATATAAAATGACTGATTGATGTAGTTTAAAATTTCTGAAACCTGAACTATTTAGAATAGAATAGAAAATACTTTATTATTTACAAAAATTTAATTTACACCAGTGAATTTGATTGACATCTAAAGTATATACGACATGGTTTAAAACCTCCTGTCGGAGCTCATTACAATCTGTCATCAAACAGGGATTTTCTTTTTAATTTATAATTTCCTTTACGTGACTCAAAAGAAAAAAAAATACTATTGAAAAAACTAATGTATATGATAAATATAAAGATAAATGGAGACTAACCTTTGGAGAATATTATTTTAATGGTACACGATACAAATTAATTTACTTGTTAACGATTAACCTGACTGCCCATGAACAAAGAGATACCTACAGAAACGTGAATTATTTAGATTTGAGGTTAGTCGAAACCTTGGTTATCCATTTATCTTCCTTGATTTTATTTTATGGATGGTAAAATTTAAAAAAAATATTAAAAAAACAACAAAAATTTCTGGAAAAGTCAAATCAGTTGGATTGTTGATGAAAAGTGGTTCAAAAAATTATAAATTCAAAAAGTAAGATTTATAAAATGTAACGAAACAATTCAAAAACACGATTGTACAATATTTGTATCTAATATTTTTTCTTATAAATTTCTGCCAATCGTGCTTCAAAATCATTTGGCGATTCTTGTAAAATTTATAAAACCTGCTTTAGATTATTTAGGGTTGTCGCAAGAACATTGTTATCTTCAATTTATTGGCTATTTCTTTATCTAACACCTTATTCTCTGATTTTGTCAATTTTTTATGGACGTTAAGTAAAATAAAATGTAAAAAAAAGGCAGCAAAATTTTTCTATTGATAGGTTGAAAAATTCCAAGTTCTCCGTGGTTGAAAACCTTTCCGATTTTTTTAAATAAAAGTATTTATACCTGGACTATGCGATTGGAAATTACTGATGGGTGTGTCTTCAGATTGGGAATTATACTATGAGATTTCTCTATGTTTAGTTTCTTATGATGGGCCAGAAGCCCGAAACGTCCATGTAATTTACTAAATTGAATAAAGGTTTTCAACCACGGAGAACATGGAATTTTTCAACCTATGAATAGAGAAGATATGAACCGTGGAGTTGGTAATATATAAAATAAGATGAGCAAAATTTCTTGGAATAGTCAAATCACTTGGAAAGGGTTTGGTGGTGGAAAGTGGTTCAAAAAGTTAGAAATCCCATAAAAGTAATATCTGCAAAATAAAACAAAATCATTCTGAAATGACGATGATATATATATTTTCTTTGACGATTTCCTTCAATCGTCCTTACATTAAAAATCGCTTGGCGACATCCTTGTAAAATTTATAAAACCTGCTTTAGATTTGTTAGATTTGTCGGAAAACCATTGCTACCATGTATTAGTATCTTCCATTAGTTATTTCTTTATCTACCTGATTCATTTGATTTTTTCATACTTATGGATGTTGGGTAAAATTCAAATTAAAACAAAAGACATACACAAGTTTCTGGAATAGTCCCATCGGTCTTGATTGTCACATGTAAAGCACTGGCACACTAGACTGATAAATCTGGACGCATCGCTATTTATGCAAGCAAACTGTTGCAAAACAATCTTCAATCCTTATTTATTAATATATAAATACATACATTATATCCTTATATATTAATAATTATCTCTATATCATTGAAATCAGCTTTTAATATTCTAATTTTATACCAAAAAAATCAGGGATTAGGCTCATTTGAAACTGAAAAGAAGGAACTCAGATCCTTCCTCAAGGTTTCTATGAAAAATCCTTCATGAGGATCTTGAAATTATTATTCATAAATAACAAGATTAATAAATATTGAATTCTACTTACAATACTAGAATGCATGATTAAATATGGTCCGTTCGATATCGCAACGATATTCTTAATCATTTTCCGATAACTTTTCGCCGAAGCTTTGTTTTGAAACATTGTTTATATATAGATTGGGCTTCTGGACTGTTTGAAATTCTCATCTAATAGTTTTACGACAATCGCAGAATATTTTGTACATTAAACTTGTTATAGGTCTGCCTGAGCTCTGTTGTCAAAGCTACAAACATCTCACTCAGGGTTTCAGCCCGATACACTAGATTGAGCAAACTGGTCGATTCTATACAAGTGTGCTTGAGGATGATGTGATGGAACCAATAATTTCATCTAAAAGATTTCAATTGTTTTTTTAAACCTGTAATTTGAAGTCGGATTTTGAGCTTTTTATAATTGCTGGGTTGATAATTCGATAAGTTAAAAGATTCAATAATTAATTCTTGCATGGGAGGTAGTATATATCAAACACCATTGATCAAATAATTGTTATTCGTTTTTCTTTGAAGAAGTGAAAATTGAATGCACTTAACGTTCAAATGATACCCTCGACAAATCTCGAATGTTTTATATTAGAGTAGTAAACTTGTTATTTTGATTTTATATAAAAATATGTTTTTAAGCGGCCCATAGACGATCAATATTATTGCACAATATTTTGGGTTGTGCAATTTAATTGATCTTGTATAGACGATATTGAAAATTTGTGCAATACAATGCATGATTGACGAAAAGTTGAAAATATATTGTACAACATCTCACCCCTACCTTTTGATTTTCCCTTCTTTTTGCCATTTTTCCATATTAATTGGTCAAGCGGACCACGAAATTAGTGAATTTAATGAGTTAAAATGAAGTATACTTCACTAAAGCTCTCCGTGGCCATTTCATTTGTCGTCGAGAATCCAATCCGATTACACGACATTTGAAAAATGGCAAAAAGGAGGGAAAATTCAAAAGGTGGGGTTGAG
>NW_019393077.1:0-11811 GCF_000648675.2 Cimex lectularius
GGATCCCATCGGATTCCTAATTAAAACTCCCATCAGCATCAACCGACCCGGGTTTTCACATGCAGGCCAGTCGGGGATCCACCCCCCCTTTCACCCCACCTTCCAACAGGCAGATTCGAGTACTTACATGCTCCGCACGCCCGCTGTCGGCATCCTCCTTACCCGGCACAAACTTGAGGGCGCGCCTAGGCCCATCCTGACCGGAAGGGGTTCCGACCGCTGCCAGAGTCCGCCGTCGCTTCTTCCGCGGAGTCACCTATGATCAAACTCTCCGTTAGCATCCATTCACCCAGAACCTAGACCCGGCGCCCCGGTCTGCGCCTGCAGGCGCAAAACCAGAACCGCACGGCAACCACCCGTATACATACCAGATCCCCACCTGACCCGCCAGCGTTCCCACCGGGGTTGCCGTCCTCGGCCGGAGAGTCTCTGTCGTACAAGATTTTGGTATCCTTCATCCCCAGCCGCGACTTGGATTGACCCAAATGCGCCATCAGCATCTCATCTGCTAGGCGATGGAGGACTCGGTTGCGGTTCATCTTGGTCGTCTCCTCACCACCATCGTCACAGCTGATGGTGGGAGCGGTTGTCCCCTGGCTGGCCGCGGCAACCGCCTCCTGCTCGACTTTCTGCAACTCGGCCGTCACCACCGCCGGATCAAGCCGACTGGCTAATACCGGGTTGGCCTTTTCAGCATTGTTCGCTTCTTGCCATCGGCATACCGTATGATCCTGGAACAGGATGAAGGCCTTCTGGGGGAACTGTTGACCGAATCGGTGAAGTCGGCCCACACATTGGTCCTGCGTGGAGATGTTCGGAGCCGGTTCGAGCAACACCGCGCACGCGCACGCAGCTTGAAGGTTCAGGCCGACCGCCGAGCACGCATACGTCGTGAGGAGGATCTTGCAGTTCGACGCGCGGTCCGTAAAATAGTCGGCACTGGTCGCCCGCGCTTCAGGCCCCATGTCGGAAGATATGACCGTGTACTCCATACTGAGCGCATCCAAGAACATCGCCGTCAGCCAGAGCACCATGGGCCACCGACAAAATACCAATAACCGCGGCGGAGCTCTCTGCGGGCCCGTCCCCCCACTGCCCTCGTCCACAACCCCGTCGCCCGGCCGCTGGAGGATCCCTTCGTCGCGCATGATTTTCAGTAGGTATAACAGACGCGGAGACTCCACGCCCAGGTACATTNTTTTATTCACGTGTTATGGCCAGGGGACTGGTTTCTGCTGATATTCCCAGGTTCTTAACATATCCCGAGCTGAGGTTCCAACCTGGATCTTTGACAGGTTTATAGTAAACAAGATAATTACTTCTAGATGGATCTCTTTCTCTACAACCCAACCTACCAGATCTGGATCTGCACCGCGCCTCGCTGCCAGTATGCAGTGGCCCCGTCGGTCCTGCTAACCCACCTCCGGACCCGTCATGGCTCCCACCCATCTGCGGCCACCCCAGCCCTCCGTGAGGCTGCCCTGGCGACAATGCTCCAGCGGCCGTGGATTGATCCTGCGAAGGAGACTAGCCTGTTCCCGGCAAAGGGGGACCCCCCAGTCCCAGGCCTGCCTGTCTACCAGGGTTATGCCTGCCCCTACTGTCCCTATATTATCCGGTCGTTTCCCCTGCTGGATGAACACCGCCGGAAGAAGCATAGAGAGCAGGATGGTGACTGGCGGCCGGGCCGGCTCTCTCAGACCGAGCAACAGGCCCGTAAGAAGGCGCGTCTAGCAGGCTGCCCGGTCTCCTGCCAGCGGTTCTATACCACCCGGGCTGGGAGTCATTTCTTTGAGGTATCCCAGACTATGCCTGCAGGGGGCTGCCAGGAGGGTAATACCATGCAAACCTCCCAGGACCCTGCAGAGCTGATCCGCGCCCGCGTTAACCAGGCACTGCAGGAGGGGGAGGTCACCGCAGAGCAAGCTGACGGCCAGGTACCCGTCCTGGATGCCCACCCCACCGAGGCCTCCCCGTGGCTGGAGCTCACCCGCTGGCCGGAGTACCTGCGGGGGCAGGACCTGACAGCTGTAGCCCTGCTGGGCTGCCTGCCAAACCCCCGGACTGAGCCGCTGCTGGCCCAGTTCACTGCCAGTGTCCAACGACTGATCGACCAGGCGTACCAGGCAATCCGCGAGGGCCAGATTAATGAATTTGACCAGGTCCAGATCAATACCTTCTTCCGTCGACCCAGCGTGTGGAACCGGCCAATCCAGATCCATCTCTGGCCGGCAACCTACCGGCGGTACTGCCAGGTCTGGCAGCAGCTGGTCTGCTTTGTGTATCGCAGCACGCGGCCGGAGCAGGCTATCCACCTACGCCACCAGCTGAACACCACCCAGCTTGCGGCCCTGGACCAGATGGAGGAGTACAGCCTTCAGCTACAGGCACTAGCCCTAAAGACTACTTCTAAGCCTGGTCCCGCAGCCCCCGCAGCCCCTGCAGCCCCAGCACCCATCCTACCTGCATCCTGCCCACCTCCGCCCAAGGCCCTGCCGCGGACCATCCCATGGAAGAAGAACCCTGGACTAGCCAGCTCCCTCCCCCGCCTGGCACCCCGGGTGGAGGTCCATGTGCCTCCCCCGCCAGCGCCACCACCAGCCCTGCCGGCCGGATATAATAGCCCGCAGGCACGGTCCCCCCAGGAAGTATCCCTCCATGAGTGGTTGGACCAGGCCTGCTTAGACCTCTCTATCGCGCTCCTGGACCATAGCTTGAAGGGTGATCTCTTCGAGAGTCCCCTAGTTGGGTTCCTTGCGGTCCTCGGGGTCGACCCCGTGCGGCAGACGTTCCGGGATCCGTACGGCTACACGAGCTACCTATCCGGGCTGGTGAAGATGGCCCAGATGCTGGTTGCCCTGCGCGCGGTCCGCCTGGCAGAGGCTGGGCAGGTCAGCTACCCAGCGGATGCCCTAGACGATATGCGCGAGCGGTTCCTGCTCTATGGGGTCCGGGCCCCGTTCGGCTGGATCACCCGCCTGCGGACCTATGGCAAGAAGATCCAGAACAGTACTACCAGCCTGGGCTATATCTACTGGAGTGATGACGAGCAGACCCTGAGCTACAAGGACCTGCAGCTCAGCATGCAAGGGCTCCGCGGATTTATCGCAGGCCAGGTCACGCGTGCCCAGGCAGAGCTGGAGGGGCTGTTCCTGCTCCATGAGGAGGAGGTCTGTGAGGAGGTTGTCCCGCAGCTCGCCCTGCACGAGCTCCGGGACGACCCCACCAACAACACGCGCGGATGGAACTTCCTGCGGGATCCCCGCACTCGCAAGGCCCTGCCAACCCCGGGGGACCGCTGGCTGCTGGACCGTGTCCTCAGCTTAGCCTGGCTGCGCGAGGAATTCCTGGAGATCCAACCAGGCGGGCCGGCAGGGACGGACGAGGTCCTGTGGCGGGAGGGGCCTGTGGATCAGTACCTGCACCAGGTAGACTGCTTCCTGCAACGGCTGCTCCTGCTGGTCCATATCACCGGGGGCCAACCGGCGCGCGCCACGGAGTTACTGGGCCTGCGGCACCGGAACACCCTGCAGGGCCGCCACCGGAATATCTTTATCGAGCATGGCCTGGTGAGCACGGTGACCAGCTATCATAAGGGGTACTCGATCAGCAACACAACTAAGATCATCCACCGGTACCTGCCCCGGCCGGTCAGTGAGCTGCTGGTCTACTACCTATGGCTGGTCCTTCCTTTCCGCGAAGCGCTGGAGCAGCTGACCCGGGGAGCACGGAAGTCTGCATTCCTCTGGTCAGCCGGGGAGGGTAGCTGGGCCCCAGAGCGGTTGCGGAAGGTCCTGCAGGCTGAGGCCCAGGCCCATCTCCAGACCAAGCTCAATATCCTGTCCTACCGGCATGCAGCTATCGCGATCTCGCGGGTCCACCTGAAGAGCGGCGGCTTCAAGCGAGACTACAGCGGGACGGAGGCTGCAGCCGTGTTCGACGAGCAGGCCAGCCATGGATCCTGGACTGCTGGGACTGTGTACGCGCGGGGCCTGCAGGAGGCGCCCGGGCATGTCGAGGCCCGGCGGCGGCAGTACCGGGGGATCAGCCGGGAGTGGCATGGGTTCCTGGGGTTTGAGACCTACCTGGGGCCCCGCGGTAAACGGCCACTCGGGGAGGAAGCCCCAGAGGGCCAGATAGCCAAGCGGCAATGTATTATAATTGAGATAGACCAGGATTGATAGATTCTATTAATCAGGCAAGATATCTTAGGTGAACCGTCAACCTATCTGTATAGATATATTCCATGTAGGATCTCCATGTAGGATCCAGGGTAGTAACCGGGTTGCATGGAACATGTGAAAATATATATATATATACATATATTATCCATGTGCAGACCCGACTTGCTATTTTCAGGCAAGACTGACTGCTTTGTCTGGTATATTAAAAGGGTACTCCGGAGCTATCCAGGCTATTATAGTATAGAGGATCCACACGAGTACAGATTTATAGATAGATACTGATAGATAGTCCCAGGCTCCCAGCCCTGCGCATGAGATGGGGCGGGAGATCAGTCACATGACCTAGCTATATTCGGACTAGCGCCCGCCGCTAAGAAAATAAGGCCGGCTGATCCATACTATAGCCAAGATATCAAACTATATCCGCTCTGTAGTACTCGCCTGCACCACCACAGCCCCCCCAACACCACAGAACCGGTTTTACTAACCCTAACCCACAGGCCCCGGGGAATCGACCCCTCGATGCCGTTAGGGTTCCCGAAAGTGGACCCACCCGCGTGCCGCTGATTGGCTGTAGTCTGGTGCGGGTTGGGGGGTCCCTACCATTTAATTCAGACCCTCGATGCTTTGAGAACGGGTTATCTGATCATATCTAGATTCTACTATGTTATAGAATCGCTATTTATTTATTAGTTTCTCGCTCCGGAGCTGGATCCAGCAAGGTTTACAGGTATGGGTTAGCTTTAAAGATCATGGGTTGGATAATTATGATTTTTGATGGGGTACCGCCCGCTGCCCGCCCGTGTCACCTGCTGCTCGTATCCAGGGGTGTTCCAATGTCCAACCTGGCTTTAAATCTGCTTATAACAGATACCCATTTATTTCAGTACTTTATTTACAAGCATGGAGACCCAGATATTCCAGAAGATCCCCAGCTTACAGGTAATTATCTGCCGCCACTACCGGCAAGGGATCCGACCAGCCGAGATTGAGCAGCATTTAAAGAAGCAACACCAGCTCCCGCATGCAGACGCACATGCCATCAGCGAGGCAATCCAGCAATGGGATGGGATCCAGCAGGATTCCCAAGCAATTCAGATTCCATATGAACTTGACAAGCCGCTGCCCATCCTGCCATGCGAGCCCAATGGCTTGCAGTGCTGCCGGCTGGACCCACCATGCCAGTACCTGGTGTCCTCCATGAAGGCCATGCGGAATCATTGGCGGGATGTTCATGGCTGGTCCCAGTACTGCCACGGTGGCCGAGCAAGGCAGGCACAGCAAGCAGCAAGCCAAGCTGAGCTGCAACAGTCATTCCGGTGTGTCTCCTGGCAGCAGGTATTCCGTGGGGGGAAAGGCTCCCATTATATATATATCCGCTTCCCGGACGGGCGCGCCGAGCCCCCACCCCCCACCACGCAGATCCAGCAGGCTGTGGATCAGATGTACATGTCATGGCAAGAACAGCAGGAGAAGCAGCGGCGGGAGCGTGTGGTCCAGGCGGGCGAGATCAACGATGCCAACCCGTGGCTGCGGTTAACACGGTGGGCCGAGTACCTGCAGGGGGTGGACCCGGCCGACTTGATCAGTATTTCCAGCGTGGGCCATATCGACAAGAGTTTAACTGCAGTTGAAAGGGTTGATACTGAGCCAGTGGTCCAGGTGCTGCAGGCCACCATGGCCCAACTGGTCCAGAAGAGCCAGCAGACTGTGCAGCACTGCGGGCATGCCATCCGGATCGAGGCTGTGCGCACGGAGACCAGCCAGACGCCGCACCGCCCGCTGATGGCGTACATGAACCCGGAGCAGATCCAGAAGCATATCCAGCCATGGCAGCAGGTGCTGGGGTTTATTGCCCGCACGCAGACGGACTGGCCGTGGAAAGGCCAGAAGCCGGAGTACGGGATGACCGCGCGGCAGCGGCGCTACTGGCAGCGGCTGTGGGGGTTGGCCCAGCAGGCAGCGGACGAGCGGGCCAGCCCGGATCCCATGGAGATGGACGCAGAGGCGGAGGCGGCATCCACATGGGAGATGACGGTGATTGAGACCGCATGCTTGGAGTTTTGCATTGAGCTGCTCAATCAGCGGTACCGCACGCAGGAATACGAGAGCCCGCTGGTGTGTGCCATGGCGGTGCTGGGCCGGAGCGAGAAAGGCTGGCGGGATGCCGACAGTTACCCGCCGATTTTATCCCGGGTGATCAAGATCGCGCGGTTTTTACTGGTGCAGAAGGCGCTGTGGATGGACCCGGACGCGCTGGGGATCATTGCACTATGGCAGTCCCATACCGTGGCCCCCGGGCTGCTGGCCACGGCCGAGGAGGACTTGTATGACATTGATGAAGGATTCACCGAGGCCAGCCAGCCCATGATGCCGTCATCGCCCCCGTCATCGGTCCACAGCGGGGACGGTATCCCGATGGCCCGGGTCCCCCGCCCCGGCCGCAAGCCGCTCCAGGATTGTGTGGAATGGATGGTGCGGCGGTTCATGGTGCGCGGGACGCACGGGCCCATGCAGACGCTGCTGGACTGGCGCACGTACGGGCTGAAGATCCACTACAACACCACGGCGCCGGGGCATGTGACGTGGATGGGCCAGGAGCGGTTGCTGTACCAGCAGGTGCAGTTCACAATGGGCGAGTTCCGGGGGTTCGTACATGGGCTGGTGGGTGCCACCCGGACACTGCTGGGCGAGCTGCTGCAGGAGGCCGACTTAGGGTTAGGGTTACCGGCCATCCCATGGGACCGGCTGTTTGACGACCCGGCCGAGCAGACGCCCGGATGGAGCTTCCTGCGGGATCGCCGGACCCCGTGGCCGGTAGACGGTGCGCGGTGGATGGTGGAGCGGCTGCGGGGGGAGCCCGGGGTGCAGCGGCAGGTGATGACCCGGGGGGCGTTCCACCCGCGCAAGATCCGGCAGTACCTGCAGCGGGTGGCCCGATTTTTGGAGAAGCTGGCCGTGGCCGTCCATTTGACCGGGGGGGCCCCCGCGCGGGCGCCCGAGTTGCTGAGCACCCAGCATGTCAACACCGAGACCAACCAGCAGCGGAATATATATATCGAGGATGGGTTGGTGGTGTTGGTCACGGCATACCACAAGGGGTTTTACGCGAGCAACGATACCAAGGTGATCCATCGATATTTGCCGCGGGAGGTCGGCGGGCTGGTGGTATATTATTTATGGTTGGTCCGGCCGTTTGTCCAGCAACTGGCGTGGCAGCTGGCGCGGGCAGGTGAGGGTTTAACTGCAGTTAATGACCCCCAGGCGGACCAGCCCGGCCATTGCTTTACTGCAGTTAACCATTCCCACACCGACCATGGCTTTACTACAGTTAAACCTCCCCGCCCAGCCATGGATGACACCCAGCCAGACGACCCAGGGTTCGGGTTCCCCCCGGTGGAACGACGTGGGCTCATGCTCGAGACCATTAGCAGCCCATATATCTGGGGTTGCGACGTGGGCAGTGGCCGGGAATGGAGCAGTGAGCGGCTGCGGGAGGTGCTCAAGCGGGAGACACGCACCGGGCTGGGTACGGCCATGACTGTGGCTCATTACCGGGATATTGCCATTGGGATGAGCCGGCGGTTTTTACGGCCATCCAGTGCATTCCCCAACAACATCCAGCAGGAGCAGGCGGCGGAGCAGGAACTGGCCGCCAGCGGGGAGGACCCGGATGACTGGGTCGGTACCATTGCTGATGAGCAGGCCGGGCACAGTGCCCATGTGGCGGGGATGGTGTATGGGCGGGAGAGCAACGAGTTTGCGGGTAGTACCATGCTGCGGCGGCTGAAGTTCCGGGCATCCAGCACGGACTGGCACGAGTTTTTAGGGTTCCCCACTGGGGGGCCCCCGGTACTGGGCAAGCGGGCCAACCCATGGGAGGAGCAGGCTGCAGCCCACCAGGTCGAGCGGCGGCGGCAGCTCCAGGCCACGCCCATGGAGCCCGCATTGCAGCGGATGACTGGACGGGCCGAGATACAGTTCCGCGGGGTGCAGCAGCCCGCCATCCAGGCCATCCAGGACGGCGCCAGCCCCGTGGTTGCCATCATGCCCACTGGTGGGGGGAAGAGTATGCTGTTTATGCTCCCCGCGTTCGTGGCCCCGGGAGGGTGTACCATTGTGGTGGTCCCATTGATTTCACTGCGGGCCGATTTAATGCAGCGGTGCCAGCAGCTTGGGATCCGGTGTGTATCATGGGAAAGCCGGCGGCCCCCGGACGAAGCCGCCATTGTACTGGTCACGCCCGAATCCAGCGAGGACCCGGATTTCCACACGTTTTTGAACCGGCAGCGGTGGATGCGGCGGTTGGACCGGATTGTGGTGGACGAATGCCATATCATATTAAATTCCCAGAAGGATTTCCGGCCGGCCATGGCCCGATTAGGGCGGTTGGTCAGTGCCCGCACGCAGATGGTGTTTTTAACGGCCACGCTGCCCCCCATCATGGAAGATATATTTTTGCAGCGGATCAAGCAACCCGCCAGCGCGGTTGGCATGTACCGGGCCCGGACCAGCCGGGGGAATGTGGCATACCGTGTATGGCGGCCAATTTTACCCCGCCAGACCCCGCGGGAGCCCCATCAGTGGTTAGTGATGCCGGCAGTACTGCAGTACATCCAGGGTCGGATCCAGCAAGCGCGGGGGGGCCGGGTGATTGTGTACGGGCAGACCAAGAGCCAGGTGCAGGCGATCAGCCGGGAATTGGGATGTGAGCCATACCACAGTGAGGTGGTGGACCGGGCCGGGGTGATGCAGCGGTTCCAGGACGGGCTGCACCGGGTAATTGCGGCCACCAGCGCGTTAGGGATGGGCATTGATATTCCCGATATCCGGTGCGTGATCCATATTGGGCGGCCGCGGACGTTGCTGGAGTACGGGCAGGAAAGTGGACGGGCTGGACGGGATGGACAGGCCAGCGAGGCGGTCATTATTCATCCCGATGGGTGGGAGACGCCCGATCCATGGATCCATGGCGTGGCCGACGCGGATTTCCAGCTGGTGCAGGCGTACATGGGCCATGGGTGTCGAAGATATATATTGGATGGGTACCTGGATGGGACGGTGGATGGATACACGCGGGAGCGGTGCCGGGATCAGGATCTGGATGAACTGGCATGTGACGGGTGTGAACCCGATTGGGAGGCGCAGGAGGCACCCGTCAGTATCGCCAGCAGCCCGCAACACCCAGGGTCAGGGTCAGGGTTCCGCCCGAGCCCCGATACCGTGACCAGACCAGTCAGGGGGGGTTCAGAGTTAGGGTTCAGAGGGACGGGGAGGAGGGGTCCAGAGTTAGGGTTATCCAATGATGCGGTTCATTATTCAAGGGCCCCAATTGATGCCGGATTAGGGTTTGTACCCCATTATGCAACATCCAGTTCCGAAGGGGGGGATTCCCCGGTCCATCCGCGGGCCATGTCCATTGACCGCGGCGAGTCCATTGTATCCCAGGTACCCCAAGCCCGGGTGGTTGCCACCAGCCCCGCGTACACCGCGCGCGAGCGGCAGTATAAGCAGGCGGCGGTCCGACAACAGGCCGAGGCCATGCAGGCCGGGATTGACGAGGAATTCATGGAGCAGGAGGCGCGGCGATGGCTCGACCAGTGTTATATTTGCACGATTGGTGGGCGGGATGGGGACCATAGATTGGAGCAATGCCCGCATGCCGAGAGCTGTGCCGCGCAGGAGTGGCTGGGACAGGTACAGCGGCGGGTGGATTATATCCGATTTCAGTGTTGTTATCAATGTGGGATGCCGCAGGCGATATGCCATGGGTGGCAGGACCGGGAGGTGTGTACATGGCGGGGGGTATTGATCCCGATGATTGCGGGGATGTTGTACGGGCCATGTGGTGAGGTAGTGCGGCCGGCATGGGAGCAGTGGTTGCAGGGGCGAAGATTAGAAGGGCGGGTGATATATGCCGGGAAGATATTCCAGCAGGAGGTCATGGCTGGGGTGGTCAACCCGCGAGATTATCGATCCATCGCAGCGTTTTTGGGGCAGGGTACCATTAATGGACGGGGCGTCGAGGTGCAGGCAGTATTTTGTTGGTTACGACGGGCATGTCATGATATTGAAGCTGGATTGATATCGAAATAGGAACCGGAGGCGATATATATATATAGATATATAACCCACTGAATATATATTACCAAGCTACAACATTCCATGGTCGGGGTAGAGATATATATATATATATTACAAGGTTATAACAGATATTAGCGGATAAATTTTAAAGACAGGAGTTAATTAGTAGATTATAGAGTATAAAGAGAGGATTTTAATTAGGTTTATAAGTTAAAGTAATAATTATAAAGTTTATAGGAATAAAAGTTATCAAGTTTAGATTAGAGGAGAAGAAAGAGGTATAGAAAGAGAATAATATAAATTAGAGAGTAGAGGAGATAGAAGAAATATATAGAGTAATAATAGAAAAGAGTTTAAACCGGGCAGGATGTTATAGTTTTAAGAAGAGATTATAATATAGATTAAAAGATTAGAGTAGGGATTATAATAAGGGTTTATTAAAGGATAATTTAAATTATAGAGAATAGATAGATAAAGAGTACGAAGTTAAGAATAAAAGGAGTTATAGAGTAGTAATTATAATTATAAAGAATTATCAATTAAACAGTTAGAGGTTAATAAAGTAAAGAGTTAGAAAAGAGGATCAGATTTATAAGACAGTAGTAAAATAGAATTAATATTAAGATTAATAGTAATAATGAATAAGGATTAGTATCAGTATTGATTAGATTTTTAAGATCAGAGTTTCAAAAGATTATAAAATTTTAGAAATTAAGGGTCCGGGTTTTAGAAATTAAGGGTCCGGGTTTTAGAAATGAAGGGTGAGGGTTTTATAAGAGTATGGGATAGGATATTCAGGGTTCAATAGATAGGATAAAAACGAGCAGGTTTTAGAATAGTATTTAGGTAAATTTTCCAAGAGTTAAAGATAATTAAGAAAAATATTAAAAATATTAGAGAGATATTAGAATTAAAGAGGTAGAGAGTAAGGGTTATTAAAGTTAAGGATTCAAGATTTTTAGAATTATATATAAGTATTTTAGTATAAGAGCTGGCAGGTAAATTATAGGATAAGAAATTATAAATTTTAGAGTAAGGGTTTTAAAGTTAAGGGTTTTATCAGGAGAGTCAGGGTTTAGAAATTCAGGATAGATTTTCAAGACAGGAAAGTGATTAAGGGGTATAAGAGAAGATTATATATTCAGAGAATAAAAATCAGAGAAATATAAGAGTAGGGATTTCAAGAGTTATAGAGGAGAGATTTTAAGGATTTATTAAGTTTCAGGGTAAGGGTTTTAAAGTTAAGGGATCAGATAAAAGAGTAAGGGTTTTAAAGTTAAGGGTTTAGAAATTTAGAATAGATTTTAAAGCTAGGAAAGAGGTTAAGGAGTATAAGAGAAGATTATAAAGTTAGAGAATCAGAATTCAAGAAATATAAGAGTAAGGATTTCAAAAGTTTAGAGTAAGGGTTTGGATGTTGAGGGTTTAGATAGAAGAGTAAGGGTTCGGTAGGGTTAGGGTTAGGGTTAGGGTTAGGGTTAGGGTTAGGGTTAGGGTTAGGGTTAGGGTTAGGGTTAGGGTTAGGGTTAGGGTTAGGGTTAGG
>NW_019393078.1:0-28904 GCF_000648675.2 Cimex lectularius
TGGCTTTGCTTATATGCATACGGCCAGTGTCCAGCGACACCACCCGCCCGACCCGCGCGAGCCGACCAAAGCCACCCCCGGGAAGAGACCTAGAGCGCCCACCCTGACTATACATTTTTGTATTACTTCTTTACATAACTTCTATACGTTCGATGGTGTTTCTATAAGGTATCAAAATATTCAATAAATGGAATTCTTGCGTTCCCATCATATTCCACTTCTCCAATTTGATTGAACTGAAGGTTAATAATTTGTGTTTCCACTTCATCATTGATGAATGGAATCGGATCTTTGAAAATGCATGATATATTATGCAATACTGCAGTTGCTACCACAATTGGCTCAACCAAATTAAAGTTCCACCTCATTCCAATAGCAAGTATAGGAAAGCGACGTTTCCAAACACCAAACGATCTCTCGACAACGTTTCTTGTCCTAATTAAGGACTCATTGTAGAGTATTTCCCCTCTTGTGGTTGGGTGATTTAATTTTGTTAGCAAGTATTTTTTTAGAGGATACCCACTGTCACCAACCAAAACAAGATCTTTCATATCTCCATTTTCAAATTGTGTTTTTAAGACTGAATTTCTAAAAATGTGGGCATCGTGTGTGCTACCTGGCCACCTGGCAACAATGTTTTCGAACTTCAGCTCTGCATCGCAAACTGTCTGTACATTCAATGAAAAGAATCCTTTCCTGTTGCGAAACAGCTCTGCTTCATTACCACCTACAAATTAAACAGAAAAACTAGAAATGGAAAAAAGATATTTGCAATTTATTTTATACCTGGAGATTGTAAACGAACATGAGTGCAATCAATAACACCTATGCACTTTGGAAATTTGCTGATTTTGTACATTTCAGCACAGACAGCCATTCTTCCAGCTTCGTTTTTTGGGAAATGAATGAATTCTCGCCTCAATGATGCAAGAGCTCGAGAAACTCTGCGCACCATTCTACATACAGTAGATTTATGCAACGCACTGAAATCACCACAAACTGTCAAAAACGATCCTGTTGCATAAAATCGAAGTGTAGTTAGTAACATCAGTTCGGGGGATGTAGCCTGATTTCTGAAAACATTATCAATCAAGTAAAAAAAACAAAAACAAAAAAAAACCATTGCTATTCAAAGCTAACTAATTAATATCACTTACCTGGTAGTACGATGAGTGATTGAATTTTTTATTTTCTCTAACACGAAGTTCACTGCATTCTTTGTCATTCTGAATCTATTGAAGAAGTCATCGTTATCCCATTCGTGAAAATGTTCCTGTCTGGTTCTAAAAACCCTTTCTTTGTTTATATGTAGAGCTACTAACTCAAGGAAATCTTTTCATCATCTGTTAATTCCTCTAAATAACTAGATAAAAATGCGTCCATTTCGATATATCTCAATATACGGTTAAACAACGCACAGGTTATATTAACAAATGAACGTTGTTCAGCTCTGAACCCTGTTTAACTCGAGCTCGACGACCGTTCAGATTTGATCGACGTTCATCACTTGATCTCGGATCAATAGAGATTGAAAAACGCCGATATTTGTGTCGAACTCCGTTCAGTACTGAACCAAGGTTAAACGAAGTTGGTGCAACGGGCCCTAATAAAAGATAATATATAATAAAAGATAAATATTATATATTATATAATATTAATATATTAATATTATATAATAATAATTTAGTGTAAAAGAAATAATAAAAATGTAATGTAAATTAAAATGATCTAAGAAACTAGATATAATAAAAACTGTTTAAAAATAATAATTTTTTCAGTCAGTCCGAGTCCACCCAAAAGCTGACAAAGGTGTAAAAGGACAAGTGGGCGCTCCGATGCCAGGCACAGTAACTGAAATAAGAGTCAAGCTCGGAACCAAAGTCAAACCCGGCGATGCACTTGTAGTTCTATCTGCGATGAAAATGGAAATGATAGTGCAATCACCACTGGAAGGCACCGTAAAATCAGTTAATGCCACTGTTGGACAAAAAGTAGAANGTAAAATCAGTTAATGCCATTGTCGGACAAAAAGTAGAAGGCGAAGATTTGCTTGTTTATATTGAAAAATAAAGCCATTCTCCCTTATATTGTTATAAATATTTACATTATTATTATTTTTCTAAAGTAATTACGATTTCACAATTCATAATTATGCCAACCATTTAAAAAAGAAAAAAATAATTTCTGCCTTATAGCTGTAAATTTGCATTACACTAATATATAATTGACATGTTCATTTCTAGAAATATCTAGCTAAGTAGTGAAAGAATAATAAAAAGAATTGATTTGGGGGAACAAATTGGCATGCAATATTATAGAAAGAAATCCATCATCCTATTTCATTGAGTTCATAAATTTTAAACTTTTGAATATAGTACTTTATAATTTAAAAGAAAGTACGATATGAATACACTGACCAGCTAAAGTCATTTGGCAATCTACTTCTCATCAAACTGGATTCAATTTTTAAAATTACACAACTACATATGGAAAGAAATTCTTGCGTTCTTTGGTGTCCCTCAAGGGGACAACTTATTTTCTCTTCTCTTAAACGTATACATCAATGTCCTAAGAACTTTTTGTAACTATACAATCCCATTTATTCTACCTATAATTGTCTCTCTATTTGGTCCTCTGGGCTAGATAAGAAATTGTTATTGTTTTAAAGATTGAAATTGTAAAGGAATATAAATATCTTGCATAACCTATCTTCACATTGTGTTTCAATTACCATTAATATCTACAATGAAACGGCCTTTGAACGAATGGCACGACTTAATTTCTTATAATTCTATTTCTCTTCCAGTGAAATTCAGACTGTTCAACTCAGTTTTGCCGCTCAATACTTTTTTATACCTCACAAGTATGGACTTAAACAATTAAAACTGCAATTCATGATTAGTCTTGATTAAATGGTTAATCAATCATGACATCAGCCTTGAACTTACTAAGGTCTAACGGCTAACCTATTATTTTTGACAGCAAATTGAAATTCAACTTGCACTTAGCCCAATATAACTCGGACATCCATAATAAGACTTACTAAACAATGACAGCAAATCCTTATTTCTAATTTGTACCTTCTGTCTTTGAATATTTTGATGGAGGTAATATAGTAAGCTATATATTGTAGTTATAGGTAGAATAAATGGGATTGTATAGTTAGAAAAAGTTTGTAGGACAAGATGTATACGTTTAAGAGAAGAGGCAATAAGTGGTCACCTTGAGGGACACCAAAGAACGCAAGAATTTCTTTCCATATGTAGTTGTGTAATTTTAAAAATTGAATCCAGTTTGATGAGAAGTAGATTGCCAAATGACTTTAGCTGGTCAGTGTATTCATATCGTACTTTCTTTTAAATTATAAAGTACTATATTCAAAAGTTTAAAATTTATGAACTCAATGAAATAGGATGATGGATTTCTTTCTATAATATTGCATGCCAATTTGTTCCCCCAAATCAATTCTTTTTATTATTCTTTCACTACTTAGCTAGATATTTCTAGAAATGAACATATCAATTATATATTAGTGTAATGCAAATTTACAGCTATAAGGCAGAAATTATTTTTTTCTTTTTTAAATGGTTGGCATAATTATAATTGTNCAGCTTCTCCGCAGTTCCCACAATTTTTAGTTTGACCAAATTTACTAACATGTCTGAATCTGAAGCATGAAAAACACATTAGTGGTCTAGGTTCAAGAGGCCTAACTTGCACAGAAAGAAAGTCGAAAGCCACTTTGTCCGGAAGTTCTGGTCTTTCAAAAGTCAATATTAGCATAGGGGTTGGAACCTTAATATTATTTTGTTTCCTAAATATACGTTGTACTTTTATAACGTGTTGTTTGGTTAGTTCTTTCTCAATTTCATCTTCATCACAGTTCAGAAACTCAGGGGCAGTTATGACTCCTTTCGTGTAAATGAGCGTTTTATGAAGATTGAATTTAATTGGAATGTCTTCAAGGGGTTTCATCCCATTCAGATTTAGAAAATCCTTTTCACAAGAGACATTCAATAAAACCGTACCATTTTTCAAAAATTTTACATTTACCTGGGGGCAAAAACTTTTTATAAATTTGCAAATTTTAAAAGGGCTGAAGTTATTAAACGTCTTTTTGGATGGATGATTTTCATCTGAACTCATCATTACATCCTTTGGGCCTACCCATTTTATCTTTTGTTTTGGAGATGTGTTGAGTCTGATATCGGGAGGTTCATGGTCAAAGTGCATAGTGTATGGCTCCATAAGGGAGACGAAATAAAATAGAAAAACTTTTTTTTTTAGATGAAAAGTATGTAGTTGATCTTAAAAATCGCTCAATATTCCTCAGCACAGAGCTGTCAAAGTCAATAATAGACAATAAAGGCAAATCAGAAGACAGCCAACAGAAACAATAAAGAAAACAATAAAGTCAGCTCCGGTTCGGAACTAGAGTCTGGAGAACTTGGATTGGGCAGTAGTAACACAAACGTAAATGGCCGAGCGGTGTCGACGATATACGAGCACAACGTGGGAAAACCCAATGTCCTGTACAGATGTTTTTTTAACTATGTATGTAAAATGCAATACATTTTTAAATATTTTTCTTAAGTTTGTTAAATGCATAATTTGCATGAACTGTTGTGTTAAATAAAATGGAGGAGAGAAATAGAGCGATCTCAGAATTTTGTCTCAATCAAAGCCAGAAGAGCGCACACTGCGCGAAAATTAATTGTAATTTGTTTTATGTACCTGTAATTAATTTTGTAATGTATGTATAGATGTAAAAATTTTTTAAACAAACAATTTGCTTAGTACATGGCGAAAATAAAATGACAAAAATAACGATCAATTATCGTAGGAATGTGTAGTAGTGTTTAGTGACCGTTACCCAATGATTTTTTGGAGATCGTGAGGTGCGGTCTGTTGGGACGTAGGTTTTCGAAAAATCGGTATGATTAAAAAAATAGAAATGATGAATAGTGGAGTGAGTGCGGTGTTCAATCCTTTTTAAAAAGGTAGTTCTTACTCACAGTAAGTTGTTTTGCAACGATCCGAATTTACGGCTCGTTGCAAAACTTACTGTGAGTAGGAACTACCTTTTTAAAAAGGAGTGATAAAGAAAATGTTTTTCTAAAACATCTCCAAATAATAATTATCGTAGGTTTTAAAATTATTTCAGAATTAAATTGGCCCCTATAATTTCCTTTTCCTGGGGAGTCGGTTTTTCAGTAATTGTATCGACTTTTTTCCTTTTTTTTTGTGTTGAAAACAATCGCCTCTGAGGAGATATTGCTCTTTTTTTAGATGGCACAGCCGACGTTGATGGTATTAATGAAATAGGTGATGATACTTGAAGTAGTTGGACTTTTAAAGTTTTTAGGTATTGTTGAACAATGTTCATTTGTTCCTCGGAGACGACTGTATTTATTAGGGAGGTGAATTCTGAAATAGTTTCCATTTTTTTATTTTCTAGTGCGTTAGGATTTTTATTATCGGATTTTCTTATATTGTTTAAAAGAATGTCTTTTTGAATGTCTTTTTCGTCATAATTGATACTGAGTTGTCATTTGGTAAATCGATTTCCAAATCATTATCTCGTTGGTTTCTAAAGGAAACCATCCTTACCAAATGTATGTGCTTGCACATATTAGATTTAATCGAGAAATCTAAGCAGGTACAAGAGAATTTGTGAATGCAGCATGCACATTCATGGCACGTNAGTTTGACAAAATTTACTAACATGTCTGAATCTGAAGCATGAAAAACACATTAGTGGTCTAGGTTCAAGAGGCCTAACTTGCACAGAAAGAAAGTCGAAAGCCACTTTGTCCGGAAGTTCTGGTCTTTCAAAAGTCAATATTAGCATAGGAGTTGGAACCTTAATATTATTTTGTTTCCTAAATATACGTTGTACTTTTATAACGTGTTGATTGGTTAGTTCTTTCTCAATTTCATCTTCATCACAGTTCAGTAACTCAGGGGCCGTTATGACTCCTTTCGTGTAATTGAGCGTTTTATGAAGATTTAATTGGAATGTCTTCAAGGGTTTTCATCCCATTCAGATTTAGAAAATCCTTTTCACAAGACATTCAATAAACCGTACCATTTTTCAAAAATTTTACATTTACCTGGGGGCAAAAAATTTTTATAAATTTGCAAATTTTAAAAGGGCTGAAGTTATTAAACGTCTTTTTGGATGGATGATTTTCATCTGAACTCATCATTACATACTTTGGGCCTACCCATTTAATCCTTACCAAATGTATGTGCTTGCACATATTAGATTTAATCGAGAAATCTAAGCAGGTACAAGAGAATTTGTGAATGCAGCATGCACATTCATGGCACTTCAGTTCGCACTGACAGCTCGCATTGGCTGGGGATACGATATATATATCTTTTCCTTTAGTCGAAGGTACAAGCCAATGCCCATTTTCTTCGATGATGTTTTCCTTAGACAAATTTTCCGATTTTTTATGGCGGTCCCTTAACGAGGTCATTCTGGCAGTAACTTTTCCTTTATTAAGGGTTATTAATCGCTCATAAGTTTTGTCTCGAATTAATTTAACAATAAATTGGATACCTTTATCTAGTCTTTTATTGTTTCTTCCTTTCATGTAACTATACTTTAACGTTTTATGCATACGTTCCAAATGCATGTTTGTATTTACACCGGCATACAGTCTACAACAATATGCCCAGCGTTTATATATGTCTTTCTTTGAGAACATTTGAAAATAAACTCCAAAGTCTTTAGTTTCAGGGTCCAAATTTAATTTCAACGAGAAACTGTCCAACATTAGACCAAAAGCTTTCTCATCTATTTCTTCTAATAAGGTTCTCAATCCCTTATAGACTTCGACCCGTTTTTCTTGATTTTTTATTTTAACCAAATTTTTCCTCCATGCTCTGTCGACGTGCCAACAACAATACAACCTATGGTCAACTGGAATCATAACGTTTAACCACGCATTGTAATAGTTGTCTGCCATGTCAGACATGAAAGTTTTTGGCTGGATCCTTATGTCAGCAAAAATTGTCTTAAAAAAATTGTCATTACTGTGGCGTCTGTTCTATTTGATATGAGGAATGCACACGGGAACCCCTGCTGTATTAATTAATATATTAATTCATCGAGTACCATTATGGTGGTTAGCTCAAAATCATACGCATTGGTCCCGTGCGTACCATCAATGCAAATGATGTTATTGCCAAACAATTTCAGTATTTCTTTTTGAGCATCCGTCATGAGAACTAAGGCGAAATCATTTACGTGAAGGGATGGATGCTCCTCACACAGCATACCTTGACTTTTATATAATCTCACGATTGTGTCGCCAGTCTCACACATTTCTTTCACCCAACAGTCAACGCTCTGTGCGTCATTTGCATGTCGGACCGAATCTTTGTTTAAATTAAAATCTCTTTCAATATTAAAAAGATCCTTGCGTGTAAGGAGATCTATTCGTTTCAAATTTTCATTAACCGAGGACCTCACTTCGTCTAAAATAGCATCGAATGGTATCTTAGCATTTATCTTCGATGCTATTTTAAGGCGATCTGATGTGGTCAGTGATAACCGCCCCAATTCACAATCATGGCCGACATGTGTTTTTGTGTATTTAACTTTAATTAATAATCCATTTTTTCGGCTTCCATGATTATGGCTGGACAAAAGCAGTTTATTTTGTTTGATCCTAGGCTTTTCATATGCCTTTTTCCCGTACCCTTGGGTTTATATTGTAATACCCACTTCTATGGCAACAATACTCTGTAATGTTTTTTTTTTTATGTGCGGTGATATACTTACTTTTTGTATCATTTTCTATTGTTTCTTTTCAGCTTTCAAATTCAGAAAGACTTGAAAAAGTATAGAATTCTGTTTCAATGTTAATGTCATGAAAATGCCTGAAATGGCCAATGTCTTCCTTTGTACCATTCTGGCAAATCGGACATATAAACTGCCTTTGTTGAAGGGAGCGGCAACCTTTTTTTTTGTGATTATTTAATTTATATTTTGTAGAAAATTTACTGCCACAATCTTGGCAAATAAGGTCCTGATCATTATTGTGCGAAAGTAAATGAGCATTTAGGTCTACTTTATTTTTATATTGTTTTTCACAGACGTTACATTCAAATTTTGGTCGCAATTCGTGGGTTTTTAAATGTTTTTTTAAAGAATAGGGTGTTGCCAGTTCTTTTTGGCAAATGGAGCATAAAAGTTTAATTTTCGATTCACATCGAAGGACCGACTCGGAGTATCCGTCGGGAGTATCGGAACTGTGTGACTCACGTTCCATCATTATAATCCGTATACAAGCCTGGGTCAAATCAAAAATATCAAACAGTAGCAGTTCAAATCACAATCAAACGTGCAAGCCAGAGACAATCCAAAAGTAATTAATCCAGTAGAATCGGAGAGCAAGTCTAAATCAACAGTATTGCTATTTCAACAAAATCAAAGCGTGACAAACAACTCGACTTGTGAATGCGCAATGAGCCAATCAGCCAAAGCCAATGCCCAATGTATCCCAGAATTGCGGCAAGGTTGGGGACCCTTGGTGGGGGAGCTCGGCTTGGTGGGGGTACTACTGCCCATCGAAGTTCTCACTTCTCGAGACGCTACTCTACTCGGTTCGGAGGGACACCACGTGGTCCTAACCTCTCGACCCACGTGGTCAGGGCGAGACGCGAATCTAGGTGAATTATTCGAAAAAATGCCTAAAATTAGTAAATTTAGCGATTGTACATATGGTAATTATAAATGTCAAATGTCGAGATGACGGATAACAAAAAAGAGATGATACTTATTGACCAAGACGATCTTAGTTTCAGCTCAAGGAGTGGTTGATAAAAAAAAGTTCTTAAAAGAATGTTTTTTGATCATTCCGGCTTTAAATACGGTTATAAATTATTAATTGAAAATAAATTCTCAATCCACGGATTCTGTTGTACAATGAAATACAGAAGCAATAAGTTTTTACTACAAATACAACTATTTCAGAGATTCACACCCTTTAAAAATACATAAACAAATAATCATATAATACACTAGTTTTGATGAAATAGCTAGATATTTTAATAATTTCCACTTTTAATAATAACGATCCAAAACTAACGGAAAAACGTTGGAAGTAAGAAAATCCATCGAGCCGTCTACGAGATGTAAGAGGAAAAAGCCGTTTTCTTCCCTTTTTCTCTTGTACTGAATGTTATGAAAAAAATTTTCAAAGTTTTCCATGGCTATGGTATATTACCCAATTAAGCCATTTAAAATGGCTTCGATACAATTTCCAATTAATATATTTTAACGGTTTTTACTGAGGAAAAAATACAAAAAAATTGATCTACTGTATGTAGTTTTATATATATAGTTTTCTCAATTCCGCTGCTAACCGTACGAACAAAGGCTCGTCCACTTCTTGCGTTCTGAGAACGTTTCCGAAAACATTTCATTTTTACCAATTTTTAATTCAATCGTTTTTAAACTTACTTAGGGCCCTACATTTCGTATTACGTCATCACATAATTTTCTATCTTTTTATTAATATCTTTAATTATTATTAATATAATTTAATGGTAATATTTTATTAATATAAGAAGAGCTGAGTAAAACTCAGAAAATCATTTTAACTATCTTCCTATTTAGTACGATTGAAAATTAACAGACAAAAGTTTTGAATAAGTACGAAATTCGACCGAGCCGTTAAGATAAAAGATGTAAACCGTCACAACGTCATGGGAGGCCGCTACGTAGCTGGACCGCTTCTGTCGGTTTTTCCCCCTACCTGGGTCCCAGCTGACAATACAATACTTGCCACCCCCTGATCTTATGAGGGGAAAAGTCGGAAAATTTTTTTGACTTCTTTCTCATATAGTACGATCCAAAACTAACAGAAAAACGTTGGAAGTAAGAAAATCCAACGAGCCATATACGAGATATAAGAGGAAAAGCGGAGGAAAACTCGGAAATTTTTTTTGACTTCTTTCTAATACAGCACGGTCCTAAACTAACAGAAAAACGTTGGAAGTAAGAAAATCCATCGAGCCGTCTACGAGATAGCGGAGGAAAAGTCGGAACATTTTTTTGACTTCTTTCTAATATAGTACGGTCCTAAACTAACAGAAAAACGTTGGAAGTAAGAAAATCCATCCAGCCGTCTAGGAGATATACGAGGATAAGCGGGGGAAAACTCGGAAAAATTTTTTCACTTGTTTCTCATATACTACGATCCAAAATGCGTACTAAATAGAGGACGGTTTATAAACATAATTGCATTTTTTTATTTTGAAAAACTGAAGTAATACAGTTATATACTACGATAAAATAAATATATTTGATGGGTGCAAAATCATGAATGAATTCTTGTAGTTTTTAAATTAAAAAAAAAGTTTAACTGATTTTTACAAAAGTAAAAATTCAGCCAACAGATCAACTGGCATTTCATGCTAGTGATGTCACCCATTTCATACGTATTTGGGTAGGTAGAAGAAAAACGTTGGAAGTAAAAAAATCCATCGAGCCTTCTAGGAGATATAAGAGGAAAAGCGGAGGAAAACTCGGAAAAATTTGTTGACTTCTTTCTAATATAGTACGGTCCTAAACTAACAGAAAAACGTTGGAAGTAAGAAAATCCATCGAGCCGTCTAAGAGATATAAGAGGAAAAGCGGAGGAAAACTCGGAAAAATTTTTTCACTTGTTTCTCATATAGTACGATCCAAAACTAACAGAAAAACGTTGGAAGTAAGAAAATCCAGCATGGTTTCCCACTATACTGTATTTGACGTTATTACTTGTTATTAAAATTTTGTTAGAAACACAATTAATGCCAACAAATGTATTAAAAAAATTGTATATATACACGGAGATATATGTAATGTTTTTTTAATGGGCGAGAATAGTCGTACGCAAAGTACAAGGAAAAATCGGGAAATTTCCCCGCTGCTGGAACCCTGGGCGGTCGTCGATATTTTAAACGCTCTTTCACCGCACGATGGATAATAATATTTTAAACGCCTGGTTGGGGTGTCCTTTTTTTTGTTGTCCTCGTGCAATTCCATCAGAGCTAGTTTGGTTGTAGATATTGATGGTAATTAAAAGACAAACATGGGGATACGTTACGCCAAGATATTTATATTATGTCTAATAACTGCTGTCTTACCTTCTGGTATAAAAAGAAACGATCTTTTTTCAAAATCATTTTCAATTTATCATTCTTTGGTTTGTTTTTTTAATAGATTGAAGATTTTTTGCAACATGTGTGGTCTATAGCAAGTTCCTTCGCAATTATTTATAATTACAGCGCAGAAATTTTTCCCACAGTGCTTAGAAACACCGGCCTCACATTAAGCAGCATGAGCGCAAGGTTTCGCGCAGCTTTGACACCACTTGTAACTCTTTTAATATGATGCCTTCACTGATTTTTCTATTTCTCAAGTAGACAAATATTTAGTTAGATTTATTTACAGGATCCTTTTGACAAAAGGGTCCCAACTGTTGTGTTTGCATTTGTGACACTCCTATCAGGACTTTTATTTTATTGCCTGAAACACAAGACCACTCGATACCGCAATCCCTCCAGGAGGGAGAGACCTTCGGCAACGGCGACACATTCTTCACAACTTGCCTCCCAATTTTCAAGAAAGACAAGAGTGATGATGAAGTTGAACGCTCAACCCCGGGGGACCGCGGTAGCCGAGTGGTTAGCATGAGAGACTCTCACGCCGCGGTCGTGGGTTCGATTCCCACCGTTGCCCCTGGCCCTTTTTTCCCAATAACCCCCCAGCTTTGAATACACATATACGATTTTGTCACATGGCTAATATGCATAGTTCATAACGCCAAAAAAAAAAAAAAAAAAAAAAAAAAAAAAAAAAAAAAAAAAACGCTCAACCCTAATCGAGGGACCAGGAACTCTTTTGTCCTTGTGTTCAAAACCCCCTTCAGTGTTGCTGTGATAATATTTGTGTTATATACTCCAATAATTGTTAATATGAATAATAAAAGTTATATTAATTTGACTATTATTTGATTTTCATGGAAAACTAATATTTTTCTAAGTTAGGATCCTGAGAAGTTTTATTGTTAATCTTATTTACAATGTAATGTCCAATTTTTTTTTTCCTTGTACATATTTTAGTGCATGACATCCCCCAACAACATGGCAAACATAACTTTGTAATAATTAAGAAGTTGGTGGAAGGATGTCATAGCACAGACTGGAGCGACGTGACGTTCCTCAGAAACTATGGAAAATTAGTCCTGCAATAATTACAAAGTTGCTCAAATAAATAAGAAAGTCAAAAGGTATCACAGACCAAGATGGAGTCATGGGATGTTTCCCACAAATAGAAAACAAAGTTGCAATAGTTGGACAACCGATCAAACAAATAACAAATGTCCGATTATTTAGTGCTGAAAGGTTATCATAAGGCGTCAAATATGTAGGGACATACTCGCCGTAAATCGGGATCGCATCAACCATGTGCCTGACACTTGTCTTTAAATTTTCCTTTGCACCCCATTATGATGATGATCCCATGCACTGCAGCCTTCTGGCTTGTACTTTCCTAGTTACCTAGTTCAGTGCCATCAACTCAATCCATCTACTCAGAAGTATTAGGTCTTTGACTGTTGTTGCAAAAATTTGATTCCCTAGGTTTTTTCTGTTTGCTAGGTTATGTCTCCATTGAGCCATTGATGATATGGGTGCCTCTTTCTTCCTCCTCATTACATAATATGCAGATGGGATCATCATTATTTATGATCATTTTAAGTAAATGTTTTCTCAGATGCCAGTGACCAGTTAATAGTTATCACTCCTCTGAGTGTAGCCCTTTTCTAATGCAGCAGTCAATTTGCCAGTCTTGGTGAGGGTTATTTTGTGGTAAGTTTATTGTGTTAGCCACTATATTTTATCCATTTTCCTTTTGTTTTATTTGGATCCATTCTGCAATGGATGGACTCTATTTGTTTTTGTGTTTTCATTTATTATCAACATTCTAATTGAAGGTTATTGCACAAGGACAAAATTCCCTGAACTTTCACTATGTTCAAGATTTTTTTAATCTCGTCATTTTTACAAATCTATTTGCCTAAAATTCAAATCATCCATTTTTAGAATGGTAGAACTGAACAATCGTAAACCATAAACCATTAGGAAAAATCATTTTGAATATAAAATCTACCCATGGCTAGATGTGGGGTCACAAAGCCAAAAAAATAAACTAAAGTCCAATAAATTGAAATAGAAAAATGCACATGTGATGAAATGATTACCATGTGATGAAAATTCATTTAAAAAAATTGACATCGAAATATTGTGTCTACAGTTTTACATCTTGCAGATTAGGTATATCTAAATTATATCAACTTGCCGAGTTGTGAATTAACTTCAAAACTTCAGGTACGTCTTTAGATTATTACAGACACCACACATCACTACCATTAGCATAAAAACAATGAAAATGAATATAACAAGTATGCCATTTACATTTCACGATTAATAGGAAAATGAAAATCTGTTTAACAAAATAATGTGTACAACAAAATAATAATATGTACCACTAAAATATTCTACTATTGCAATGCTATTAAATTCTCTACTATATGTAAATTTATGTAGATCTATAAGGTTTAATATTAATGCAGTTAGTTAAACCTTATTATGTTTAATTAAGTTTTTTAGTATTTATTATGTTGTTATTAAGTTTAATTTAAACCAGAAGCAATTATTTCCAAGCATTTATGGATCATCTCTTTGGGTTTTTGAACATGATTTTTGGTAATTTGATAAAACTTGTATGCCAAACATCATGCTGAATTCATAATAACAGTTGTCATCATTAAATCAAACATAATTTTCCTTAAAGAAATACATTTAAGGAAAAATCAAGATATAATAAGATTCAAATAACATAGAAAGGATAGATAGATATCTTATTTACAACAAAGGACAATACATATTAAACATAATAACAAATTAATATAATTATTTCATACGTACAAAATTAGACACTAATTTTTTTTTTCTTTCATATAAAGCAATTACTAATCTTTTCTAAACTAGTAGGGATAGGGATAGGGATAAGAGTGGCGGCCACAAGGCGTACTGCACCTCGATCTAAATATATCTATTGTGCTCCTCTGTTAATTATAACTCAATGCCCAGCTTCAGGCTATTAACCAGCCTCCACAACTTTCCCAGCGGTTCCTTGGTGTAGGATCTTGTTTAAGGTTTTTCTTGTCCTAGTTGCAAGAACCTGCACCTACGTAAAAACATAAATTGTATTCTGCAGTTTCCTCCTCTTCCTGACAGTATTTGCACAGTGTTTCTCCTATCCGGTGCATGTGCTTTCTTAATTGGCAGTGTCCTGTCAGGAGTCCAACCATAATCCTATTTCGGTTGCGGTTGCCTTCCATTAAGTTGTGCAGATGGTCTTTCTATGAATCTCTTCGCGTGCCTCATACCTGTATTATTGGTCCTCTAGGTTTTGGACTCGTTAAAGATCTATTTTAAGATGTATCCTCTTTTGTGGCAGGCTGCTAGGCTGCAATAGGTTTCTAGGACCGTAGAGTCCATGTTGGCTCCCTTTTCGTTGCCTCTATGCCATGCTGTAGGTTAGACTTTGCTTGACAGGTGGCTTTCAAAATCTTTTCGAACGTAAAACAAATTTACTCACATTTAAAACGTAAAACCATAACCTGATAAGATTTTTATTTAGTTTTAAACGTTTTTTATTACAAAGACACAGTTATACAACAACAGGTGACACACACCAGGAACACATCCAACAGACAAAGGAATGACTAACTTAAAAATAAACAAAGGCGTGCAGTGTTGCTAATCCACTTTCATCATATTGTGACAACAGAATTTACTTAACATAGTTCTTAGAAGTTCTCCAATCCATCTAGATGTGGTTTGGTCTACGTGTTTTTTCCCCAGGAAGGCTTCAATTGATTAAATTTTCCATGAGATGCATTGTCGAAAGCTCCCTCAATATCGAGGAACACGCAGATTGCTATTTACTTTGTTCCCAGCGTTTCTTTTAGGTCACTGGTTAGTTGGTACAGTGCAGTTTCTGTTGATCTTCCTCTCATCTTCATGCTGACAGTAATGGAGGGGCTTGTTTACCAGTGCTGTCGTTCTTATATAGTTGTCTATCAGCTTTTCAAGGGTCTTTAATAAAAAGGATGTTAAGCTGATTGGTCTGTAGGATTTGGGGGATGTGGGGTCTTTTTTCCCCACTTTTGGTATAAACACCACCCTTGCCCTACGCCATGTCCGTGCTATATAACCTAGTGCTAAACTGCTTCTATATATTCGTAGCAGTGTTGGAGTAATTATATCCATTTATTTTTGTAACAGGATGGGAAATATTCCATCCGTTCCTGGTGCTTTGTACGGGCTGAAAGTGTTAATCGTCCAGAGGATTTTCTTCTCTGTGATTATTTCAGCTGCTTTCTTCCAATTTTCTTTCTTCGGATTGTCTGGTCTCACATTTTCTGGGGAGATTTTGTAGGTACTGCCTAGAAAATGTGTACTTAGAAGGATTGAAGAATATAAAGTAGTCCAAAAGATTTGGGATCAGGTAAAAAAACTTAATAACAAGGAGATCTAGACAACAATGGAGGTGCAGATTAGACGTACATTCATTTAGTAGTGTGCAAGATATGAAGAGGCCGACTACTTTTCTAATCTAACCTAATCTGCCTCAAACAGAATATTAATGACGGTGGCTTGCACAATAGTTAGCTTCACACCACTCATAATGCCAGTTTTCCCAGAACTTATTTTTGACATGAGAGGAAGTGTTAATCCAAAACAAATTTTAGCCATGGCACAATGTCCTAGAATCCACATGAATAGGACCAAGACATTCATTGTTTGGAGTTTCTCTAGGAACAAAAGGATTTCCTGGATATGAGATTAATAGAAAATTGGCTCTGTAAGACCGACCGTGCAACCAAACAGTAAGGAATATATAGACTATTATTAATTGCAATGAGATCAGTGGTGATATTGCTGCTTATGGGGAATATAAAACACAAAACTTCGGAAGTTGGTTCTAAAGGGAGCTTCCACATTAATTGAGATGGTGAAAACATCAGAACAAATGAGTCACCTTTGTGATAGATTAAAGTAATTTTTAAAATAGCTGATAAACTGACAAAAACATATGGTTGTTATTGAAAAATATCGATTCAATCATAAAACAAAGATGACATCCACATGGAGAAATAAACTATCTGTCAGGAATGAAAACAGAGCGTTGCAAATGGTTTTACAAGAAAAGATAAAAGAAAGGAAAGGAACGGTTAAAAATTGGTGTAAAAATGATTTTGAAATCGGCTGCAGTGTGGGAAAGGGAAAATATGGCAGTGTTTACATAGCGAGGGAGAAAAAGACAAAAGTGATTGTGAAAGAGACAAAACTCCAACAACTTTAAATTTTCCTTTCCACCCCCGATGATGAGGTTACCAGGAAGCAGGGTTTGTGCTGGACTGCAGACTTCTGGCTTACTTTCCTAGTTCCCTAGTTCAGTGCAATTGTCTCAATCCTTCTTCTCAGAAGTATTAGGTAATTGTTCAAAAATGTTTATTGGTCAATCGGACCATGAACTGTAGTGGTTTCTATTTAAAGTTTAATGCACAAGGTCAAAATTCCTAAACAGTTCACTATGTTCCAGATTTTTCTAATCTCATAATTTTTACTAATCAGTTTGCCAACAATTCAAATCATCCATTTTTAGAACAGTAGAAATGAACAATCGTAAACAATAAACGATTAGGAAAAATCTACCCATGGCTAGATGCGGGGACAGAAAGAGAGAAGGAAAAAAAATATATAAAACCTAATAATTTGATATAGAGAAGTGCACATGTGATGAAATGATTACCATGGTGTTGAAAAATCATTTTAAAATATTATTTGACTTTGAAGTATTGTTTCTACATTTGTACTTCTTGCAAATTGTGTTTAACTAAATTATATCAGCTTGCTGGGTTGTGAATTAACTTCTAAACTTCAGGTATGTCTTTAGATTATTACGGACAGTACAGATCACTAGCAATGGCATGAAAACAATGAACATGAATAACAATTTTGACATTTACGCTTCATGACTAATAGGAAAATGAAAAACTGTAACAAAATAATAGGTACCACTAATATATTCTTTATTGCAATGCTATAAAATTCTTCTCGCCCTCTATTATATGTAAATCTGTGTAGATCTATGAAAAACTCCAGGTTTAGTATTAATGAATAAAAGAAAAAAATAATAATAAACTCAACTCTTAACTTGAGTTGACCCAAAGGTAATTATTTCCAAGCATTTACGGATTAATTTATGATTTACAAAAGAAATGAAATCATGTCTTGGATTTTTGAACATGATTTTCGGTAATATGAAAAAACTTGTATGCCAAATGTCAAGCTGAACCGATAATAACGGTTTACAACATCGTACCAAACAGAATTTTCTTTAAAAATTACATATAAGAAAAAATCAAGATAGCATGATTCCAAATAATATGAAAAGTATAGATAGATAACCATAAGATAATCAACATGAAAATAAAATAATCGGCAAAAACATGAAAAATAAGGGGGGATCCTTACTCCTCATACTCTTCCATGGCACAGTCTTTAAAAAGATTTGTTCGCGTGTAAGTTTAAATAGCCATCGTAGAGGAGGGAGTTTCTGGGAGTTAGCGTTTTGATTGAGTTAAAAGCTGCCTCAGAATGTTCTAGGCCCTTAAAAAGGAGATACGTTTTAGGATTGCGATGTTCATAAATCTCTCAATGTAGATCACCTAAGTTACTCAAAATATGTATATGTATAGCCAGACATTTTAGAACTTAGGGCAAAAAAAAAAAATCCAAGATTGAAGAGAGGCCATTGAAGAACAAAGAAAAATTAAGGGGCTTGTGACAACTCCTTGCCTCACACCGCCATACTAAACTGCAAATACCTCTCAACTCCCTCACTGATCATTCCTTGTCTAATTTATCATCCTGTTCATTAATCCTCTGCCCTGTCTAAACTGATTCCAAAGAAGAGTAACTTTGTTGTTATTCCCAAACTCTGACTGGGCATTCATGCAATCCCAAACAGCTTTGGACTTTACTGCTGCCTGGCTTTTGATCTCCTTTGCACAGTGTTCCATAGCCACATTCTCTACCTGATAGAATGTGGCATGTTGTCCAAGGCTTATATGAACTTAAGCTTTTTTTTTCCCCCATAGACACCGGGTCTAACTGTCTGGACCCATACAGTTTGTTGAGTGCATATTTGTAAAGCATCTGTTTTTGAAATCCACCTTGGTTCTCACCGATGGATATAATTATCCTCTTCCTTACGCTTTCCAGAGTAATAAGTAAAAAACAAAGAATATTGAACTGAATGTATTTATTTAATAAAGTAATGGAGAAATTTTTGTAAGCTTATACGCATAAAATATTATATATTAACTAAATATATAATACATTAATTATTCCTCTGTACTTTATTTATAAGGAAAAAGGAACTATAAATACGTTTTTACTAAACTTACATTGTGATCTGTTTAGAGAATTAAAGTTTATTTAAATATACTTGATAACACAATTATTCAAGTACCTCATGATATTAATTTTAAAAATTTATCTCAGCTATTGTTATGTTCAGTCATGAAACTATTAATCGGTATATGATTTCAGAAATTAATTTTTGTGGGGGGAAATAAACAATTTAAATAGAAAATAATAAAGCAGTTTTGCATCACCATACCGTAACAGATCTACAATTGCTATGGATACGAAAATTCAGTTCCAAATATCATTAAATAAAAAAAAAAATTTCTAATCAGTTGTTTGTTTGAAGGCAAGAAAACTGAATCAACTTGTCAGCTTGAAAGTCTTTTCATCTTTACTGGTATGTAAATACATGTAAAGTAAAATAATTTATATAAAGTATTTTTTAAATGAACAATTTTAATCTCAGATCAAATTTAAAAGAAAATTGAAAAGCATGTATAGGACAATGATACTTAGAAATTTGCTTGATCTTTTGATATTTTTTCTTGATTATTTAAAATGCATCTTAAAACAATACATTTGAAGTGCTTATTTTCATAGCATGTACCTACCAAGCCTGATTGAAAGTAAATTGTTTTATATTTAGAATATTTGATATATCACAATGCTGTCCGCATTGAAGAATACATACCACAGAATGACAAGGAGTAGTCATAACATCGGATGGACAATGTCTCACAGACAAAGTTCCCACAACAAAGTGGAATACGGACCGATTAAAACATTTTAGTGGCCAATCGAGGTAAGAGATTTCTTTTTTTCTAAATAAAAGTTGCAATGCAAAAGTTAAATTGTTCTTTACATAAAAGGAAATTGTCGTCAGGATATTGTGTGCCTGTGCTGAATTAAGAAAAAAGTCAATAGCCATATATTCAGAGCAGGACAAAATGCAGATGTTCAGGCAACAAGCAAATGAGGCGTATGTTATAGAAAAAAGGCTTCAACAAATACAAGGCTATCTCAATATCCTAGAGATCGTACAAGTTGAAAAGGTAAAAATGCAAACCTTTATATTGTAATTTAGTAACTGAACTAACTGGAAATTAAAGGAAAATTGTGTTGATGCAATCCACCCTGGCTATGTATTTCTTTCGCAGCGGGCTGATTTTGCAAAAGCTGCCATAGATGCGGGTTTGAGATTCATAGGTCCTTCCCCAAAAGACGTTGAGCAGATGGGAGATAAACTTGCCGTGAAACAGGTGGCAATTGACTCTGGAATTGCCGATTGTTCCTGGTCAGTTTTATAACATAAAAAAAAAATCAAATGTTTGTTTCAGTTTATTTATCTTACATATTATATTCAAGTACACCTGGACCAGTAAAAAAAATCAGATGAAGATGACAAATTTTGCAAGAAGCATGGCTCCCTGTAATCTTCAAAGTGGATTTCGGCGGAAGTAGAAGAGGAGGTGTAAGCAAGATGTGAATTTTTTATTTAAAATGTACAATATTCAAATAATTTCCTTTAAATAGGATGTGGCGGAAGCATTCGGGCGAGCAAGCTCCGAAGCCGCCACAGCTTTTGGCAATGGAGCGATGTTCGTCGAAAAATTTATTGAAAAACTGAGACATACTGAAGTGAAGCTTCTCAGAGATAACGCTGGTAACATCGTCCATTCATTAGGAAGAGACTGTTCAGTTCAAAGAAGACATCAGAAAGTAGTCGAAATCGCCCCTGCATCCAATTTGGATTCAAAGGTAAATGAATCGTTTTCTGAACTATAGTTTGAGTACAAAATTAAATTGTTTT
Source organism: Cimex lectularius (assembly GCF_000648675.2). Taxonomy (NCBI): domain Eukaryota; kingdom Metazoa; phylum Arthropoda; class Insecta; order Hemiptera; family Cimicidae; genus Cimex; species Cimex lectularius. The sequence continues at coordinate 20,321 of NW_019393078.1, forward strand.
TATGACATTATTTTATGAGTTAATTCACTAAATTATTTATGTACTGTATATTTTTCACACGAGAAATATTACATATTTTTCAGTGTTGACCTGGTTCAGTCTCAAATAAAAGTTGCCAAAGGTATGACACTCCCAGAAATGGGGTTGTCTCAAGACAAAATTAAATAAATTGGATGTGCTATACAAGCCCGTGTCACTACGGAAGACCCGGGAAAAGCTTTGAGGCCTGATACAGGCAGAATCGAAGTAATCTCTTATTTTCTATTTCATCTTTCCATGCATGAAACTTTCTTTACATTCTACAATAATTGTCAATCCTTAGGTATTCAGGACCGGCGAAGGGATGGGTATTAGAATTGAGAGCGCATCACCTTATCCCGGAGCGATTGTAAGTCCTTATTATGATTCCGTTGTGGCAGAAGTAATTGCGCATGACACAGACATGATTGACAAAATTAGCCAGAGTGCTCAGGGAATTTTGCATGAGAGGCATCAGAGTAAATGACGTTTTTTAATTATAAATTTTACTTCTAAAAAAATAATCTTTTTTCCTCCCATAGACAAACATACAGTTTTTACTGAATGTTTTGCAAGATCTCAAAAATTCTTGAACGGCCTTGTTTACATTAAGTTTATTGAAGAAAATCCTCAGTTCTTTAAATCAAGGGGTCAAAAACAGGGAATAAAAATTACTCAAATATCTAGAAGAAATCATGGTCATCGGATCTCAAACACTGCTAGCAACAACAACTATACGCCCATCAAATATTGAAGTAAATGTGCCAAAAGTTCCTACCGGTAAGAAATATAAATTATATCATAACCCATTGGGATATATGTCTCTCTTGATTCTCTTGAACGTGGCAACTCTCACTCAAGGGATGATTTGATGAAATTTGATGTTAAAATTTTGATGTAAAAAATTGGCTTTAACCAATAGAAATGTTTTAAATTCATCAAATAATATAATTAAAAAATAACTTATTATTCTTGATTAAAATATAAAAGAGACAATAAGAAAGATCATATATTTATCATAATGTTGTCCAGCAGCAACTTTGCCACCACCCAGGCTGTAAGAAAATTGGGCCGAGTGCTTACGAAAAAGGAGTAAGAACGAGGAAGCAGCACCTTCTCATGGACACAACGTTTAGAGACGCCCATCAGAGCCTCTTAGCGACGAGAGTTCGGACAATGGATTTATTAAAAATATCTCCATATTTTGCACAGAATTTTGCGAATCTTTATTCTATTGAAAACTGGGGCTGGGCGACATTTGATGTCAGCATGAGGTTCCTGCACGAGTGCCCTTGGGAAAGGCTTGAAGAATTGCGTAAAAGGATTCCCAATATACCATTCCAAATGCTACTCCGAGGAGCAAATGCAGTTGGGTACACCAACTACCCAGACAACGTGGTTTTCAAGTATTTATTTCTAATTAATTTTCATGATTAGGTGAAAATTTCAAAATTGTCTTTCTATTTGTAACAACAGGTTTTGCGAGCAAGTAGTCTAATCTGGACTGCTTGTTCACAAAACATGTTGTCAAAAATAAAAAGACAATTTAAAATTTTCTCCTAATCATGAAAATTAATTAGAAATAAATACTTGAAAACGACGTTGTCTGGGTAGTTGGTGTATCCTACTGCATTTGCTCCTCGGAGTAGCATTTGGAATGGTATGTTGGGAATCCTTTTACGCAATTCTTCAAGCCTTTCCCAAGGGCACTCGTGCAGGAACCTCATGCTGACATCAAATGTCGCCCCACCCCAGTTTTCAATAGAATAAAGATTCGCAAAATTCTGTGCAAAATATGGAAATATTTTTAATAAATCCATTGTCCGAACTCTCGTCGCTAAGAGGCTCTGATGATTTTTTCAAGTATTTATTTCTACTTAATTTTCATGATTAAGAGAAAATTTTAAAATTGTCTTTCTATTTTTGACATCAGGTTTTGCAAAGAAGCAGTCAAATCTGGAACGGATGTTTTCTGAATATTTGACGCACTTAACTATTTACCAAACTTGATACTCGGAAAGAATGCTGTAGGAAAAGCAGGAGGCATTATCGAAGCAGCTATTCTTACACCGGCAATATATCAAACCCAACTCGTAAGAAATACGAACTGCAGTATTATATGACATTGTCAAAAGAGCTTGTTAATGCGGGGGCTCACATTTTAGCCGTTAAAGTAAATAGCCTAACCTTTAACTAAAACATATTAGTTAACATTTATTTATAATACATTTTAGGATATGGCAGGGCTTCTGAAGCCAAAAGCGGCTAAAATGTTAATTTCAGCTCTGAGGGATCAGCACCCAGATGTTCCCATCCACATATACACTCATGACACAAGCGGAGCCGGCGTGGCTTCGATGCTCGCTTGTGCCGAAGCCGGTGCTGATGTTATCGATGTGGCTGTGGATTCAATGTCAGGCATCACATCACAGCCTTCGATGGGCGCAGTAATCGCTTTGCTTCAAGGAACCCCATTAGACACAGGTTTGATAAGCTGTATTTTGTGATCTTGTAGGTAGCCAAGACTTCATTATAATATTCTTTGTAGGGATCAGTCTGAGGAATGTATCTGAATACTCAGCATACTGGGAACAAGCCAGAATGCTATACGCCCCTTTCGAATATACTTCAACCATGAAGTCGGGTAACGCGTACCCGTACGCATTCGTGTACCAGAACGAAATACCAGGTTTTCGCTTGGTTTAGGTGAAAAGTTTAAAGCGGTGAAAAAGGCCTACGCAAAAGCAAATATTATCACTTGGTGACATAATAAAGGTGAATAAATCTTTTGGTTCGTTGTTTTTTGAACACATCATTTCATCCCTTGACCATTTTGAAGGTATGCAAATTTGACTAACATTTTGAGGGTCTGAACTGGCAAATATAATAACCTAGTCAAGATGGAATGACTGTTTTCATCAAATTTTTTTTTTTCAATATTACATCATATTTTTTTCATATTTTTTATTCATGCCAATGAAAAAGCTAAGGTAAAAAGAAACTCGATATAATAACAACTGATTAAAAATAATAATTTTTTCAGTTAATGCATGTCCACCCAAAAGCCGACAAGGGTGTGAAAGGACAAGTGAGCGCTCCGATGCCAGGCACAGTCACTGAAATAAGAGCCAAGCTCGGAAGGAAAGTTCAGCCCGGCGATGCACTTGTTGCTCTATCTGCCATGAAAATGGATATGATAGGGCAAGCACCAGCAGAAGGCACGGTAAAAGCAATTAATGCCACCTTCGGACAAAAAGTAGAAGGCGAAGATTTGCTTGTTTCTGTTGAAAAATAAAGTTGTTCACCCTTATAACTCTTACATTATTATTATTTTTCTAAAGTAATTAGTATTTCACAATTTATGATTATGCAAACGATTTTAATTTTTTTTAATTTCTGTATTATAGCTATAAATTGCATTACACTAATATATGTGACATATTCATTTCTAGAAATATCTAGGCTAAGAAGGAAAAGAATAATAAAAGAATTGATTTGGGGGAACAAATGTGCATGCAAAATTATAGGCAGACCTCCATAATGTAGTATTTTATAATTTAAAATGAAGTCTGATATGATTACACTGACCAGCTAAAATCATTTCACAATCTACTGCTCATCAAACTGGATTCAATTTTTAAAACTACATGACAACATATCAATAGAAATTCTTGCCTTCTCTAGTGTACCTCAAGGAGGCCACTTATTGCCTCTTCTGTTTAACATATACATCAAATGACCTGAAAATGTTTTTCAAACTACACAATCCCGTTTATTCTACCTATAACTGGCTCAATCTCTAATTCTGTGTATATAATATTATTCATGATTAGTCTTGATTAAATGGTTAATCAATCATGACATCAGCCTTAAATAACTTACTAAGGCCTAAGGGCTTACCTAGTATTTTTGACAGAAAATTGTAATTCAACTTGCACTTAGCCTAATATCACACGGGCATCCATCATAAGACTTACTAATCAATGTTCCTTACTTCTGTTTTGTACTTTCAGTCTTCAATTATTTTGATGTAGGTAATGTAGTAAGTTGTATATTATAATGTATGTAATGTACTGTTTGATATATGTAATGAACACAATTGGAAAGAACTTTTTTTTCAATAAATAAAATTATGAACTCATAAGGTGGGGTTGAGATAGGAAGTTGGTGTCCGAGTGGATCGAGGTCAAGATAGCTCAAGTGGTAGAGCAGCGGCGTATCTAGCCGAAGATCATGGGTTCGAATCCCGCTCGTGCCATTGANTATTGTCTATTGGATGTGTTCCTGGTGTGTGTCACCTGTTGTTGTATAACTGTGTCTTTGTAATAAAAAACGTTTAAAACTAAATAAAAATCTTATCAGGTTATGGGCCCAGACTATGCGCGTAATAGTTTTAAATGTGAGTAAATTTGTTTTACGTTCGAAAAGATTTTGAAAGTCACCTACAGCATGGCTGTTGTCGATGTTTCTGCGATTAATAAATTTAATGGTCAGAACTACTCTCAGTGGAGGTTCCAGATAAACTGTGCTCTCAAAGCAAAAGGTGTATTTTCTGTTGCTTGCGGCAAACAGATTAAGCCGAGCGATGATGAGAAGAAAATCGAAAAATGGGAGAAAGATGACGCAGTAGCGATGTTTACTATATCATCAGCTATGGAACTATCGCAAGTTACGCTTATCGAAAGCTGTTCCTCGTCAGAAGAAATGCTCGAAAAATTGGACTCAATCTTTAAACTGAAATCCGACTTTAACAAGATGTTTCTTCTTGATAAATTTCATCAGATGAAAATGGACTGCAACGAAACGGTAGTGCAATATATTGCAAAGATTGAAAATATTGCCCACCAAATCAAAGAATCCGGTGAGAATATAAGTCATGCAACGATAATTACGAAAATTCTAGGAACACTTCCTACAAAATACAGAAACTTCAGACAAGCGTGGCTATCTGTTGATGAGAGTAAACAAAACCTGTCAAATTTAACTGCAAGACTCATCGATGAAGAGAATTCGTTATCGCAATCCGACCAAAGTATGTCTGCATTCTTTATTTCCAATCAACCAAAATTTGAAAAAAGGAGATATTCAAATTATGAAGGAAGTGAAAATAAATTTAAAAATCAAAACAAAAAGGTGGATAGAACAAAAATAACTTGCTACTCCTGTCGCAAAAAGGGCCACTTTGCACGAGAGTGTCGTTCCAAACCTTGGAAAGGGAATAACAATGTTCCAGAAAGAAGCAGTGGAGCTGGAAGAAGCAGTGGAACTGGTGCATCAAATCACAGTGCATTCACCAGTGAAATAGGAAAAACAGTGACAAAAGGTGAGGAACAGTGGATTTTAGATAGTGGTGCGTCTGCTCATATGACCTACAATGTGAATTATTTTGATGACCTAAGCACATCAAACGAAGAAGGGGTCATTCGACTAGGGAATAATCTAGAGCTACCCGTTAAAGGAAAGGGAAATATAAAAATACAAAAGCTCGTTCATGGAAAATGGCAAGAGGGAGAAATACATAATGTTCTGTATGTCCCAGATTTAAAGAAAAACCTTCTCTCTGAAGGTGTGATTGCAAGTAAGAATATGAAAATAGTAAAAAAACATGATCGTGCTGACATATACAACAGTGAAGATGAGTTGGTCGGCACAGCAGTGCGTTCTGCAAATAATCTATATCATATGCTATTTAAAGTTATAAATTCTCCTGAAGCGAACTTAACTCACAAGAATAATGTAAAGATGTGGCATGAAAGGACAGGTCACATAAATTTAAAAGCTCTCTATGAACTGAGTGACAGAGGATTAATCGAAAAATTAGACATGAATAAAGACAAATTCTTCTGTGAGGGGTGCCAATATGGGAAACAACACAAATTTCCATTTGTTGCCAATGAATACAGAGCTACCAAACCAGCAGAGTTAATACATAGCGACATATGTGGTCCTATGTCTGTACAATCGGTAGGTGGAGCAAACTACTTTATTTTAATGAAAGATGACTTTAGTGGTTTCAGAACCGTCACATTTCTAAAGCATAAAAGTGATGCTCTAGAGGCCTTCAAGAACTTTGTTCATCTGTGTGAGAACAAATTTGGTCATCAAGTGAAAGCACTCAGAGTTGATAATGGAACAGAATATGTTAATCTGCATTTCAGTGATTTCCTAAACAAGAAAGGTATTCAGTTAGAAACTACAGCTTCTTACACTCCACAACAGAATGGCAGATCTGAAAGAGATATGCGCACAATTGTAGAGAGTGCTCGGTCCATGATGTACTCTAAAGAACTTCCTTTATATCTGTGGGCAGAAGCTGTGAATACAGCTGTTTACATTATAAACAGAACTCCTACAACACAAGCTCCAAATACTACTCCTTATGAATTATGGACTGGGAAAATGGTGACACTTAATCATCTAAGAATTTTTGGTTCAGATGCCTATATGCATGTACCTGACAATCTGCGAAAGAAACTGGAGCCCAAGAGCAAGAAAATGATTTTTGTAGGCTACGATAAAGATTCCAAGAACTATCGCCTCTTTGATCCAGCTACTAAAGCCATCAAGGTTTCGAGAAATGTTATATTTAATGAAGAAAATACCGAGATGAGAAAATCACCACCACAATCAACGTTCATATTTACCAGTAATGAAGATGATATAATAGACAAGGATTCCATGGATGAAATTCAAAACTTGTCCAATAATCCTCCCAACTTTAACAGTACTGACAAATATTGCCTTCGTCCGAGAGACACCCTAAAAGTTCCTGTGCGTTACGAAGTAAATGTGGCAGACATCATAACACCAAGGACGTATGAAGAAGCAATGAATTCTCCCCAAGCAGAAAACTGGAAAGTGGCTATAAGTGAAGAACTAGACTCTCTTGAAAAGAATGAAACATGGGATATTGTACGTCGACCAGAAACAGAAAATGTAATTGGATCCAAGTGGGTGTTTAAAGTAAAATATCTTCCCAGTGGAGATATTGACAAATACAAAGCTAGACTCTGTGCGAAGGGGTTCTCCCAAGTGGAGGGAGTCGACTTTGATGAGACCTTTTCACCAACCTCAAGATTTGACACCATAAGAATCATGTTAGCTATAGCTGCACAAAAGAAATGGCAACTCATACAAATTGACATCAAAACTGCCTTCCTCTATGGTGAAGTTAATGAGACATTATTTATGGAACCCCCTCCAGGATTAAATCATTCCAAAGGCCAGGTGTGTCAACTTAAAAAGGCTCTTTATGGATTGAAACAGGCATCTAGATGCTGGAACAAAACCTTTTCTGCATTTCTAACAAGTTTCGGTTTCAAGCAAAGTATTGCTGATTCATGTGTTTTTAATGGAACTTTTCAAGGGAAGAAAGTACTTTTAATTTTATATGTAGACGATGCTTTATTATTTTGTGAAGAAAAGAAAATATTAGTTGAAGTGGTAGATAATCTAAAAAAGAAGTTCGAAGCAAACATCTGTGAAACAGGATACTTTATTGGAATGGAAATTAACCATAGACCAGACAGTTCGATTTTCTTGCATTCAAAAGGCTACATACAACGCATTCTCAGAAGATTTCATTTAGAAGATGCAAGCCCAAACACCATACCCGCAGATCCTGGTACAAAACTATCTTTGGAATCAAATCCATTGCCAGAAGGAAAAACAATTCCTTACAGAGAAGCTGTTGGATCCTTAATGTTCCTTGCCACCACCACGCGTCCAGACATAGCATTTGCAGTAAACATGGTTAGCAGATTTCAAGCCAATCCAGGTCAAATACATTGGAATGCCGTGAAACGTATTTTTCGATATCTGAAAGGTACAGCAGCCTATGGGATTGGATACTCTCCAGTAAATAATCATCCCTGCAAGCTTGTTGGCTACTCTGATGCTGATTTTGCTAGTGACATTGACACAAGAAAGTCAACCACTGGTTATGTTTTCAAACTCAGCAATGGTCCAGTAACTTGGTGCAGTCAGAAACAGTCAGCTGTCTCTACATCTACAACAGAGGCTGAGTACATCGCAGCATCAACTGCAGTTAAGGAACTGCTATGGTTAAGCCAACTTCTTCAAGATGTTGGTGAAAGTAAAATCTGTGCAAAAGGCATTGATCTCTTTGTTGACAATCAAAGTGCTATCAAGTTGATCAAAAACCCTGTGTTTCACAAGCGTACAAAGCACATTGATGTTTGTTACCATTTCATTCGTGAGAAATATAATGATGGATCAGTAATCATAAAATATGTAAAATCTGAAGAACAGTTAGCTGACATCTTTACAAAGGTCCTCCCCAAATCAAGATTCGAGAAACTAAGGGAACAGCTGAGCTTAGAAGAACAAATGTGAAAACTGAGTGACAAATCCTTATTGATCAGTGTTAAATAAATTTTAAATACTAGTAACCAAAACTTATCCTTTGTAATGTTTACTTTTTATATGATCTAAATTTGTATTGAAACATATTAAATGTTTAATTAAACAGGTTGTCATCCATTTGTTTCTTCATCAAAGTGACAACATAATTGGAGGGAGTGTTAAGTAAATTCTGTTGTCACAA
>NW_019393079.1:0-11930 GCF_000648675.2 Cimex lectularius
ATCTGATGCATCTGTCCATTGATACGGTTCTTTCGCCGAACGCAGACAAATGATAGGGGGACAGAATGGGGCATACCGCGACAAAATGTAATATGTCTTCCTTTACCCGGTAATTACATAACTCACACTCCTGTTGGCTGAGGAGATCATACGGCTTATGCCGTAGGTTCAGCAATTCTCCCCTCAGTTTTAGGATCCAACGTATGTCTGTAATTTTCTTATTTGGCTTTTGGTCCCCAACCAAGCTGGCACATCTGACTCCGTGATCCAGCATCCTATATATACGATATCGATGGGAGGCTTGCACTCTCTCTATGTTGCTCACCATAAAACTATCTTTCAGTCGACTAATAATAATAATAATAATAATAATAACTCGCTTTGGCGGTACATATACTAAAATTGGAACGAAAAGTGAAATAATTATAACTTTAACTTAACTTTAACGTTTGTAACTTTAAATTTCGTATACTGTAAAATTAAAACAGAGATGGTTCAAAAGATACAATAATCAATGGAATTTCAACAGACTCATACATTTGCACAAGTCATGTTTCCTACAAATAGTTTCATGTTAAAAACCTATCGACCCGATAAGAATTTGGTCAAATATCTACCTTAGATTTACGTATTAGGTTACCTCTACTTTATAGATGATGACAAAATGCCGAAACTTGCTAGAACTGTTTCTGTATTTTTTGTGTTATTTCATACGTTTATTCACTTTCACATTCACATTACAAATGTATAAAAAGATGCCCATGACAAATTAATAAACATGGTGCCTGAAGACTGGTATACCAAGAAAGACTTTTTCTTCAGACTTCAGTATCCTGTTGCTTTTCGGTTTTGTATCTATCGAATACTTGGATGATTGCATTTTTTATTAAAATGGTAATTTGGTAGCCAATTAGAGAAATATTGTGCAGTAATATAATGCAGTGGTTACATTTGAAATAAACCATAATCAGCTTTGTAATATTAAATTGTATTCAGTAAACAAACAATGGAAAAACAACAAAAAATCAACAAAAATACCCCACTAATTTCAGTTCCATTAAGTTAAATAATATGGTCCCAATATTTTTTGGTTGAATCTGGGATTAGTCAGGGCTGGTCTTAGCCCTTTTTTTCACTCTTTATTATATTCTCCATGATGCTCTAGATTTCAAAAAAATTATGCTCTAATGTCTTAGAAATTGAAAGAATTACATTAACTCAATTAATTATACACAATTTTTTTCTCGAAATGAAAAATTGTGTATAATTAATTGAGTATTTATATATTTAATAGAAGCTGATAAAATTTAGTATTAATCTAAAATCACACCTGTGAATCGTACACAGTCCCGCTAATCTAGAATAATCGTTAATAAAAAGTGTTTCTATATGAAGCTGCGATTTGCTTATAATTAGAATAAAATCGGGTAGTCGAAATGAGAAGTTTGTGGCATGGGCGATCGAAGTCACGGTAGCTCAAGTGGTAGAGCAGCGGCGTATTTAGCCGAAAGTCGTGGGTTCGAATCCCGCCTGTCACACAAATTTTTCATTTCGAAAAAAATTGTGTATAATTAATTGAGTATTTATATATTTAATAGAAGCTGATAAAATTTAGAATTACATTAAAATAAAAAGCATATTTTTATGCGGATGTCATAATGGATAGCTCTTCATTCATCTTGTAGAAGAATATTGATGCTTTTAATAAATTGGCCCCTGCTAGAAATTTAAATAAATAAAAAAATCGTAGTTTTTGATAGTGGGGGTAGGAAGGTGGGTAAAGAGTGATGGTTCTTTGGAGACAGAAAAATCGACATTATGAGTATAAATATCCAAGGGTGCTCTTTATGCCTCTGACGTCTCACCTCAAAAATAAAATAGATATGTTGAAATTTACAATTAATTCGGTCTGGTCCAATCTTCTCGCAAACCTTTCTATTCCACCTAATATTAAGTTCAAGGCTTTTAAGGCAGTGTGTCACTTGATGTGCTATACTTCCCAGCTTTGGGGGTACGAGCAATTCGATCGGTTTTTTATTCATAAACTGTTTTATTTAACTATTTTAACTATTCTCTTGCAATCCTAGAATCCCTAAAATATGCCCAATCAATTAATCCTCATATTCTGATTATCTTTTCCGACAGTCAGAGTATCCTATACGCCATTTCCAATATCCACAATTCTAACCACCCTTTAATATCTCATATATTTAACACCATCATTCAACTAACCAATAGAGGCATCGTAGTGCACATAATTTGAACTAAAGGCCACAGCAACAACAAATTTAATGATGAAGCGGACAGGCTGGCCAAGGCTGCGGCCTTCGCTAGCATTCCCTGCTCTCTTATTTCCCCTAGAGATCTTAGAGCCCACATAAACAGTTACTGCAAGCTCCGTTGGCAAAATGAATACTCCGCCAGCATAAAAGGAAAATTTTATAAATTCATCCAACTGATCATTCCAACTTTCCCTTGGTTCCGATTTTACAATTGTCCTCGCCATTCCCTCAACTCTATAATTCGGCTTCTCCTAAACCACAATTGTCTTCCCTCCCACCTCTATAAAATAAATATCCTAGACTCACCTTACTGCTCCTGCGACCCCTCATGCATAGCTGATTCCAACCATATTCTACTAGCCTGTCCCAATACCTCCATCAACTGAGATTCCCTCCACAACACTCTAATTTCTAACAATATCCCTCTTCCTACCTCAATATCCGTTATACTCTCTTTTACCCGCAATCCCAAAATAATCCTCTCTAAGCTTCTATCCCAAAATAATATATTTGAAGTTTAGAAATTTGGCCAATATGCTAGACCATAAGACAAAAAAAAAACTATTCTCTTGAATTTTACACACAACTACATGCCCTACTTAGAAGCAACAACTGACTTTTTTTTTTTTTTTTTTCATTTTCACTAGCCCAACAATTACATTTGTTTTACTTAGTGCTTCTGAGATTGAAGATATTTATAATGGAATGCGCTAGAACAATTGCTCCACAGGAGCCCATTTGCATTTGGAGCTTTTCTAACAGCTTAAACACTTATACTACTATTTCCATTATAAATTTAAATATCACATAAAATATCACATATCACAGACATTTTCACATATCTGCTCTTAGATGGAAGGCCACCCCGCTGCCTTGGTTGAAGTGGACTGCTGTCTGCACCTGCTGGGGAAGCTTTGTGTGAAACGTCCTAAACCTCGTCCTGATGTGTTCCTTGATGCTGTCCAGTTGAAACTGGCAGTGAAGCTGGGCATTCTGGACAAACCACTCTGCATCCATAGCGATCCGTAGTACTTTGGATTTGGATATTTTTTTAAGTTTTGAAGTAGAAGCCACTCTCCAGACCCCGCAACGTAGAACACCAAAGGTCTTATTAAGGACTAGATAGACTAAGTAGAGTAGGAGTCCTAATTTTGGCTTTAGTTTGGACTTATTGGTTCATCATGCAGTAGAGCATGCCCATATCGAGCATACCCCTCCGACAGCTTCTTGTTGATGTGAGAATTCCATGTATTTTCACCACACACACCATATTACTTGATGGCGCTGTCAGGCGGATCCCATGGAGCACTTGTTCCTTCTATGGAGAGTATGGCGGGCATTTTGGGTCTTCTTAGCATGAAAACTTTTGCCTCACATTTGGGGGATTGACGACCAGCTTCCACACTGTGCAGAAAGAAGTGATTGTTTCTAACGCTGCTTGAACACAGTTCTTCTCTCGATATCTCAATTTGTTGCATATACTACTGAGTCATCCACGAATGTTGCAACATTGATTTTTTTCTGGATTTACCTTTTATTCTTATAAAGTTAAAAGTCTATCTTTCTTATTCAGTCAGGGCACTCTCATTGCCTGATTAAAGACTTCCATTTTTTTGCAGTTTTCCAGTCTTTCAGTTTTGGTTATCTTTTTGAGAGCTTTTTGATAGTGTATCGTTGCACGAAATTAATTCCCATGATTAGATAATGTTTTAGAATTATTGCATTTGATTAAATTAGTATTTTTGAAAATGTACCTAACATCTATGTGTGAATTTCTCCTGGCTACCACCTCAAACAAATGATTTTGCGATTAATGCTCTTATTGTTTTTTGTTTTGTGTTATACTAGCTTATAGAAATGCATTTTCTTTTATTTACTTTTTTCTTTTATTAAATTATTTTTCATTCAACCAATCGTTAAAAAAAATCTTATCAAACTTGCAAAAATGTATTACTTGGAATAGCGTGGTCTGCAATTTGTTGAACATTTTCAGCAGCTTGATCATGATATTCGATAGATAAATGGTATTTATTTACTTAGTGGGTCTGTCTAGTTCCTCACCGAAGATGAGCCTAAACGTATTTGAGTTACATCAAAAACCCATGAGTGTAGACAGACCCAATAAGTAACCCAATGCCGATTCAACATATACTGGAAAGTGTAAATGTCAATATAACTAACTATATGTACTATTGAAAATTGTTTATTCACACATTTTCTCAACATTCTGTCACTGCTCAATTCACTATGGATTTTATTTTATTTATTTAATGTAATGGATCTCTTTTGGACCTGCTATTTTAATGCAATCCAGGCTTCTGAGTAGGCTACTCACACCTTTTTCCCATTCTAATCTGTCTATTGCCACTCTTTTACAAGTAACACCTCCACACATTTTTTGGCCCACTTTCGCTTTAAATCCAAAATTTCAATTCAAGATGTTCCTCGTCCGTCTTCATCTTTATCATTCTTACGTCATATAGTTGTCATTTAACAAATTGTAATTTGCTCGAATTTCCTCAAGAATTAAAAGAATATCATCTACAGGTAAATGGTGGGGTGATCAACAGGTGAGACCAATGTTGGCACTTCATGGCTTTTTGGACAACTGTGGGACATTTGACCGTCTCTTCCCTTTATTGAATGCCAAGAGCATCGTTGCGATCGACATACCAGGACATGGTTTCTCATCCCATATCCCCGATGGAATTTTCTATAATTATTTAGACATTCTCTTCTGGCTGAGGTCGCTGATTAAGGGCCATTTCAACTGGGATAGAGTCGATTTGCTTGGACATTCGTTCGGCAGCAGCTTGGCGTACTTTTACTCATCGTTGTATCCAAACGATGTTGGCAAATTTGTAAGCATTGACTGCGCCAGGTATGCTATAGCACCTACGCCTGAGAATTTCAGAATGAAACTGAAGGCTTCTTTCGACGGTAATCCCGATGCGAAGAATAAACAAAACGTTCAACTAGATTTTAAAGAACATTATGACGATTTTGTGAATTTTCGATTGATTAAAAATTGCCCTCTGACTGACGATGCGTACGAAGCATTGATAAAAAGGGAAGTGAAAGAAGTAGCGCCTAATAAATTCATCCGAACATCAGATCTGAGATTGCTTGCATGTTACAAAGGCACGTTTGCACTCGAGTTCATCGAAGCAGCAGCAAAACAGATAAAATGCTCTGTTCTATCTATTAGGGCTTCAAGAGGAATTTTAGCCAACAATTTTATTAATTACGAAAAACATTTGGATCTTATGAAATCTTCTTGTCAGAAACTGGTCCGTCTTGATGTTGAGGGAAGCCACCATGTCCACCTTGAAACTCCCGTGCTTATTGCAGACCAAATAAATGAGTTTTTGCTAGAAAAATAATTAAATTCACTTAGCAGGAAAATTGTTATATAATGTAAAGAAATTTTGTTTTAATTGTGGTTGGTTTAAATGTTTTCAAATAATGTGCAGTTCTTATTATTTATGAAAGCAAACAATTTGGAATTTTGTTCAATAAGGTCAGCAGTAATTTTGTTTATTGGTTAGGGTATTCTTGCATTTGCTGTACTAGTTAAGGGTTCAAATCCTGACACAGCCCATGGAATTATATTTGAGAATTATTCGCTTAAAGTATTGTCAAGTGGTTTGACCGTTCATCCACAATGCCCAATTGGGAGTTAATTCGGTACTTGGACGGTTATTAATGAAATTTGAGTTTTAGTTGATTTTAATGGTCAAGTGATAAATTATTAAAGTAATTGTGCTAAGTTCAACTTAAGAGGGCATAAGCTGTTTCAAATAACTTAAATTAAAATATAAACAACAATTACTATTGGTAATTTTCTGCTTTATTATTTTGTATTTATTTTTTAAGTTGGTTGAGTGTTTTTTTCATTCCATTCTCACAATAGTGGACGGAATATTTTTAATTTAGCAATTACTTTGAAAGAATTGATTAGGAATGGGCTATTAAAAAACATAATAAAAAAATCACAAGTTGTAGAGGAAGATAAGAATGAAGAAATAAGTGAAAAAAGTGAACTGAAAACTGGATTTAAATTGCAATTTCAAGCAGTATGAAAGAATTTTTCCATACCTGGATTGATTTTACTTGTCAAGAAATATTTATTTGTATTGCTCTTATATATTGGAAATGTATTGTGTACAAAGTAAGAGATAATGTTTTTTACTGTTATTAAGTAAAATGTAACATTTATTTATTATTTTGAAACATTTTGTGTATGTAGAAAAATTATTTTTTAACCTCATACAATTAATTAAGGTTATATATTGAGATAAAAAAGGCAGTGTCAGGAGCGGGATTCAAACCCACGACCTTCGGCTTGATACGCCGCTACTCTACCACTTGAGCTATTGTGACTTCGATCCCCTCGAGCACTAACTTCCCATCTCAACTGCACCTTTTGAATTTTCCCTTCTTTTTGCCATTTTTCACTTTTTTATCTCAACTTAAAACCTTAATTAATTGTATGATATTAATTGGTCATGCGGGCCCCAAAAAATAGTGAACTTAATCATTTTTTTAATTAAAGAGAAAAAATTAATAAGTTCATCTTATTCACTGGAGTAAGCCTCTGGATCATAAATAAATAATTTCAGAACCAAACATGGAAATTATAAACTAAACAACAAAAAGTTTGTAGTTAGGTCTATGAAGTGATTCTGTCAGCCTAGTCAGCAGATTCTTGCTCGTTTTATATGCCAGGTGACAATATGATTGTATACTATTGAAATGCCGAAAAACACGTCTAACAGTCAAAACAAACAGGAATTGTTGCAGGGTGGTCACATGTCTAAACCACAAGAATACAGTCCTCTATGGCACAACAACAAAAACAATTAACAAGTAACAGTTTAAAAGAAAAATGTATATACAATTAAAAACAACAGTGTAGAAACTACTCGATGAGAGTACTTCAATGATAATAAAATTTTGGATATTTTGTGTATTTAATTAACACTTGTGTCACTACCGCTTCCACTGGTTGGAGATCCCACGGCAGTTGTATTTTTAGTCGGGAGGAGGGTTTGAGGGAATTTGTTGTGTTGAGAGTTTCTGGATTTATGGTGTTTGGGAAGGGTTTTTGAAACTTGACGTAATGGTGTATTTTCTATTACATCTTGTACAAAAGTAATATTTAGGTCTGTATTAGTAGTTACGTCGGACAAAATGGAGTATCAAGGATTTTTCTTAGGTTTGGGCAGTTTGGTTGCGAAGAAAAGGAATGTTTGGCAGAACTCCACACTTAAGGACCGCAGTAGCCAAGTGGTCAGCGTGATAGACTCAACGCGGTCGTGGGTTCGATTCCCTCCATTGCCTGTGACTTTTTTGCACATGCAATCCTTCCCCCAAAAGAAGAATATGCATCACGTATTAAGCAAGTAGTTCATAAGGCCAAACTTCACATTTCCAGTCCATATCAGCTTACTAAGGTATAAAGCAGCCTTTTATTTGTCAGCCCTGTATTTTATTGACCCTCATAACTTCTTGACAATTTGTTTATTAAACATTAGTCAATGTACAGTCAGGTACCTCATCTTGCCTGCAGTTGGGAGAGGGATTGTGTTGAAGTAAACTGGAGGAGAGATCTTTTTTGTAAAGACTAAAGGATATTTGAATGGATTTTTCTGTGTTAAATTTTATTATATTCTTTTCACACCAAGACCAGTAGTGTGAGGTGTTGATGAAGGTTGGAAACATCAGGATCAGACTTACTTGAGAGGTCGCTGAATCGTACATGTCATCTGCAATGGTAGTTTTTTATGCCGAGAATTTGCCGGCTTTGCTCCGTGGAGACGGGCGGGGTTACTTAATGTAATATTAAATTAAAATGGGGGCCACGCTGTTTAATATGACACGGAAACAGCGAACAAAAAAAAAAAAAAAAACATTTATTACAAAGAAAACTAAAATATTAAACATATATGAATCTTAACTCTCTACGGGTAACATTTTAACAAACTTACACACTAAATGAACCTAAATTATCTTAAAATCTAAATAAACATTCCTTAAAAACTAAACTTTCCTGGGAACCACTGTCCAGATATGTTTCTTTTTCCCAATGATTGAAAATCCCTGCTTCCAGGAAAATGTGGAGCACCTCTGAAGTTGAGTGGGTCCGCGGTCGCCTTCATTGAGCAAGGAATTGATGATTTTCTATGATCCGACCAGGCCGTAGGGATATCCGTCTCGACGCACACTGTCCTCTCTTCGACTCACTCCTCTCTTCCTGCACTCCTCCTAAGCCTGTCCTAGGCTGTTTTAATTTTGATTGACCCAACGCCAATTTTAGTTTAGGTGGCATTGTAATTTATGAGGCCTGGTTAAATAAATAATAATACATTCATACCATGTTACAAACGTAACAAGGTCAGGGTGGTGGTTTTAGTATGGGATGTCCACGGTTAACACCTGGTAAAGTTAGGTACCAAACACTGAAGAATGCCAGCATCAACCAGTCAGTAAGGTAGTTGTGAAGTATGAGATGGAGTGATGTATGTCCATGAGCAGGAACATTAATATTATATACAATAATTGTAGCTAATAATTATACTTAAGACAAGTGTGAAAATATTATATACAAAGAAGGTGTACATTTTATCTTGTAAATGGAACCAACTAAAAATTCTGCCGCACACAAGTTGTTTCTCAGTTTGGTGGGGCTGGCTTTCTTCTTTATCTTAGGTATGACAAACTTGACCCTTATACAAAAAGGAATTTATTATTATTACAATTAATTAAGGTTTTTAGTTGAGATAAAAAAGTCAATGGCACAAGCGGGATACGAACCCACGATCTTCGGCTAGATACGCCGCTGCTCTACCACTTGAGCTATCGTGACTTCGATCCACTCCAATTTTTTATCTCAACTAAAAACCTTAATTAATTGTAATATATTAATTGGTCAAGCGGACCACGAAATCAGTGAATTTAATTATTATTATTATTATTCAATGATTCTAGAGGTCACAATTTTTCTTATTTTTTCATCTCTAAAGACCTCTTGCCGAAAGGAATGGATCTATTGTCTGAATATTCCCTGCCCATGTTATTTATTTGAAATTATTAAATCTTAGCCAAGATGAAATATGAACTAAAATAATTAGTGTTATATAAGCAATGTTTTGCAATCGCATTGTAAAAAATTATGAAGTTTGTAGTGAAGTTTTATAATAATGTTAAGTTGTAGACAAACAAGTGCAATTTGCGTTTTTGTTTTTTAAATGTTTTTATATGCCAAACTGTATTTATTAGAAAATTATAATTGTTGGAAAATTTTGACAACAAGTTTTATCTTATGGGTTTTGTAGAAGATGGATATCTGGGTTTGAGTTCAATCGATAACACTATCTTCCTATTTATTAAACATATTTTCATAGATATCATTCAATCTGGTCTAGTTTTAAATGGAACAATATATCAGACCAGCAGAACAAATTTAACTTTGTGTTTAAAACATGGCCAAGGTATTTTTCCCCCCATTAGGTTGTGTATATTTTGTGTTGGTGTGTTGAAATTGATTTTTCTCCCTGTTAAGTTTGCGTTGACCTTCGTATGCCTGCTGGCAAGCCAAATATCGACGGAAGGCATGCTCGTGAAAGATTGGGGTACAGGCAGCCAGATGAAGCGTCTAGCTTGGTCGACGAAATCTTTTTTCGACGAGGTTTACAAGCTTATGACTCTCGGACAGAAGTTTGCCACCCCGATTGCCGGATTTAGTACTGACATGAACATCTATAATCCAAACAATCCGGTAAGTAACACACTGTAAATAGATATTATCAAAAAGCAATAACAACAACTGTAAGCATTTTGTAACATAATTTTGGCTTCCTTGCGACCAAGATTTTGGCCTAAGCTATAAATATGTACATAACATTTATTTATTATTTTTTTAATTTTATGGGGGGTTCAGAACAACAGAGGTCACATGAACCCTGAGTGCCGGTGTTTTTGAAAAAAAGTTTTGTAATTATGTTAGTTTGAACTCACTAAGTAGAAACCTTTAACTTACATTGACGAGCACTGTGTCAACGCCTAAGCCATTGCGGACACCGCTTTCATGAAGTTTATTGTCTATGGAAATTGTTTTAGTAGTTCTTTAAATTATCACTTAGCTTACAATTTTTGAATTATACATTTATAATAATTAATTAAGGTTTTTAGTTGAGATAAAAAAAGTCAGTGTCACGAGTGGGATTCGAACCCACGACCTTCGGCTTGATACGCCGCTACTCTACCACTTGAGCTATTATAACGTCGATCCATTCGGACACCAACTTCCCATCTAAACCCTACCTTTTTGAATTTTCCCTCCTTTTTTTGCCATTTTTCAAGTCACGATAACTCAAGTGGTAGAGTAGTGGCATATTAAGCCAAAAGTCATGGGTTCGAATCCCGCTCGTGACACTTTTTTATCTCAACTAAAAACCTTAATTAATTGAATGATATTAATTGGTCAAGCGGACCACGAAAACTAGTGAATTTATAATAATATTATGATTTGTTTGGGGCAATGTTTGAACATTTTTCAGCCTGATCATCTTAGCCTGAATATTTTGTTTGCAAATTGTCAAGCCAGCTATAAAAATTTACTAACAAGATGAGAAAAGTTTTTTATTTAGAAGAAAAAATTTTCTCTCACAAAATTAAAAGAGAAATTTTGATAGTGTTACTTATGCATAAAACTTAGTTCTTTGCTACTTTTATAATACAACATTTTGTGCCAATTCTTTCCTGCTGAATGAGTCATTTTCATGATGTGTACACACAATAATAAATTCATTTGTAAAGAAATTATATAAAAGGAGAATTACTATTGAAATAAGACAAATAATACTTGACAATTAAACAAAAATTTGAATTATTGTGAAACTAGTTTTAGATTGTCTGCAGCACTTTGATTAATAACTGAAAGACATTCACCATAAACTACAAACAGTAAAATTAACTAACAATATATTTAAAGACTGGAAAATGTTGAAATTCATGTCTAGCCGATGCATACAGTGGGAATTTTTACAGAAATACTAAAATAATAGAAAAAGTAGCAAAGAAAACAAGGATCAATACATTAGAAGCACCTTGATAACAAGTAAATTTAATATTAATTTTTTTAAATTTCTTTGGCTCTAAAGAACTGAAAGAGTAGTTCTAAGAGTTCCTACATTTACCCTTATGTGCTAAACGGCCAATAATCATTTTATGAGATTAATTGGCAATCGAAAAAGTTTGTTAAGGTGATTAAACCAGCAGGCTATTCTCTATCTCAAGGAAGGGAATTAGGAGGCTGATAGGTATTATGACGGGCCACTGCCCACTGAGAAGTTACCCCTTCGTAATCCTACCAGATCCCTTTTGCCGTTTTTGCGAAATAAAAGAAGAAATGGTAAGGCACTACCTCGCAGAGTGTGATAGGTATGCTAGGACCAGATTTGAAATCTTTGAAGGAGCGGACATCACCAAATCACTCCCCGAGATAAAAATGGTCCAAAATCTTGGGGTTTGTGAACAAACAGAAAATTCAAAAAGGTGTGGTTGAGATGGGAAGTTGGTGTCCGAGTGGATCGAAGTCACGATAGCTCAAGTGGTAGAGCAGCGGCGTATCTAGCCGAAGATCGT